>NC_053025.1:190418913-190718913 GCF_003073215.2 Triticum urartu
TACTTTTTATAGCATATGTATCATCATAATAATTATCATAAGTAGCAACTTTGTTCTCATCATAATCGATTGAAACCTCTTCCAAGATAGTGGAATCATCACTAAATAAAGTCTTGACCTATCCAAATCCACTTTCATAATTATCATAATAAGATTCAACATCCTCCAAAATAGTGGGATCATTAATTCCTAAAGTTGACACTCTTCCAAACCCACTTTCATCAATATAATCATCATAAGTAGGAGGCATGCTATCATCATTATAAATTTGCATATCAAAACTTGGGAGACTAAAATATCATCTTCATTAAATGTAGCATCCCCAAGCTTGGAAAAAACATTAATTGCAGCAAATATATTCTCAAAAACATCATCTTCATCAAACATAGCATCCCCAAGCTTGGGCCTTTTCATATCATAAGCATAATCACTCTCATCATTAATAGTATGGATAGCACCAATAGTATAGCAATTATCATCATCACAAGGGGTAATAGGAGCAACATCATTTGGGAGAGATATCTTTTTACCTTTGCTTCTCTGGCTTTTCTTTTTCTTCTTCACATCATGTGTGGGTTCAACCCTCTTTTTGGAGCTCCTTATTAATGAGATTGGTTGAATAGAAAGCTCCTCCTCGTTACCTGATTCATCATAAGAAATAATATAAGGATATTGGGAAGTCTCTTCCCTTTCATTAGTATTCTCTTCATCCTCTATTTGTTTTCTTTTCTTTCTGTAATTGGCAATATAAGGGTTTTCAATGCAATTCACCGCACAATACATATAAATTTCCTCTAGATCAAAATCAAGAAATTTATTGAGATTAAATTTTGGAATACCCTCAGTTATACGTTTCATTTCTTCATAACCCAAAAGAAGACTAAGCTCTTTATGAAGCTCAAGGGTAATCAAGTTATCATAATTTTTGGACACGACTTGATCATGAAACAAATAGCATTGGAGCTTTAAATGACCATGTTCATTGCAAAGTTCACAAGGATGGCGATAAATATTGAATCTTTCAGCACAAACATCTAGCCTTTCTTGCAACAATTTAGTTTCTAAATGCTTATGCCTCTTGCAATATCCATCTTCCATTTTTGGTGTGTACTTGGAAACCAATGCACTCCTCAGAAATTTACATGTTTATAGGAGACATTTTCATCATAACTAGTGCAATCATCATTAGTAGTATGGATATTGAAGGAGTTCATACAAACAACATTGCAATCATGCTCATCATTCAAAGATTTAGTGCCAAACATTTTAATGCATTCTTATTCTAACACTTTGGCACAATTTTCCTTTCCATCATACTCACGAAAGATATTAAAAAGATGAAGAGTATGAGGCAAACTTAATTCCATTTTTTTTGTAATTTTCATTTATAAACTAGACTAGTGATATAACAAGAAACTAAAAGACTCGATTGCAGGATCTAAAGATATACCTTGAAGCACTCACCTCCCCGGCAACGGCGCTAGAAAAGAGCTTGATGTCTACTACACAACCTTCTTCTTGTAGACGTTGTTGGGCCTCAAGGTTTGTACGACAATAGCAAATTTCCCACAAGTGGATGACCTAAGGTTTATCAATCCGTAGGAGGCGTAGGATGAAGATGGTCTCTCTCAAGCAACCCTGCAACCAAATAACAAAGAGTCTCTTGTGTCCCCAACACACCCAATACATTGGTAAATTATATAGGTGCACTAGTTCGGCGAAGAGATGGTGATACAAGTGGTATATGGATGGTAGATAAAGGTTTTTGTAATCTGAAAAAAATAAAAACAGCAAGGTAACTAATGATAAAAGTGGGCACAAACAGTATTGGAATGTGTGGAAACAAGGCCTAGGGTTCATACTTTCACTAGTGAAAGTTCTCTCAAAAATAATAACATAATTGGATCACATAACTATCCCTCAACATGCAACAAAGAGTCAAGCCAAAGTCACTAATAGCGGAGAACAAACGAAGAGATTATGGTAGGGTACGAAACCACCTCAAAGTTATTCTTTCCAATCAATCCATTGGGCTATTCCTATAAGTGTCACAAACAGCCCTAGAGTTCATACTAGAATAACACCTTTAGACACAAATCAACCAAAACCCTAATGTCACCTAGATACTCCAATGTCACCTCAAGTATCCGTGGGTATGATTATACGAAATGCATCACACAATCTCAGATTCATCTATTCAAACCAACACAAAGAACTTCAAAGAGTGCCCCAAAGTTTCCACTGGAGAGTCAAGACGAAAACGTGTGCCAATCCCTATGCATAGGTTCATGGGCGAAACCCGCAAGTTGATCACCAAAACATACATCAAGTGGATCAATAGAATCCCCCATTGTAACCACGGGTATCCCACGCAAGACATACATCAAGTGTTCTCAAATCCTTAAAGACTCAATCCGATAAGATAACTTAAAAGGGAAAACTCAATCCATTACAAGAGAGTAGAGGGGGAGAACATCATAAGATCCAACTATAATAGCAAAGCTCGCGATACATCAAGATCGTACCACCTCAAGAACACGAGAGAGAGAGAGATCAAACACATAGCTACTGGTACATACCCTCAGCCCCGAGGGAGAATTACTCCCTCCTCGTCATGGAGAGCACCGGGATGATGAAGATGGCCACCGGAGAGGGATTCCCGCTCCGGTAGGGTGCCGGAACGGGTCTAGATTGGTTTTCGGTGGCTATGGAGGCTTCTGGCGGCGGAACTCCCGATATATTGTGCTCCCCGAAGTTTTTAGGGTATATGGGTATATATGGGAGGAAGAAGTACGTCGGTGGACCTCCAGGCTGTCCACGAGGCAGGGGGCGCGCCCCCACCCATGTGGGCAGCCCGAGACTCTCCTGGTCCAACTCCGATACTCCGTGGGCTTCTACTGGTCCAAAAATAAGTTCCTTGATGTTTTAGGTCAATTAGACCCCGTTTGATTTTCCTTTTCTACGATACTCTAAAACAAGGATAAAAAACAGAAACTGGCACTGGGCTCTAGGTTATTAGGTTAGTCCCAAAAATCATATAAAATAGCATATAAATGCATATAAAACATCCAAGGTTGATAATATAATAGAATGGAACAATCAAAAATTATAGGTACGTTGGAGACGTATCAGCATCCCCAAGCTTAATTCCTGCTCGTCCTCGAGTAGGTAAATGATAAAAACAGAATTTTTGATGTGGAATGCTAACAAACATATTTCTCTAAGTAATTCTCTTTATTGTGGCATGAATGTTCAGATCCATACGATTCAAGACAAAAGTTTAATATTGACATAAAAATAGTAATACTTCAAGCATACTAACAAAGCAATCATGTCTTCTCAAAATAACATGGCCAAAGAAAGCTATCCCTACAAAATCATATAGTCTGGCTATGCTCCATCTTCACCACACAACGTATTTAAATCATGCACCACCCCGATGACAAGCCAAGCAATTGTTTCATACTTTTGATGTTCTCAGACTTTTTCAATCTTCACGCAATACATGAGCGTGAGCCATGGACATAGCACTATAGGTGGAATAGAATGGTGGTTGTGGAGAAGACAAAAAGGAGAAGATAGTCTCACATCAACTAGGCATATCAACGGGCTATGGAGATGCCCATCAATAGATATCAATGTGAGTGAGTAGGGATTGCCATGCAACGGATGCACTAGAGCTATAAGTATATGAAAGCTCAACAAAAGAGACTAGTGGGTGTGCATCCAACTTGCTTGCTCACGAAGACCTAGGGCATTTTTAGGAAGCCCATCATTGGAATATACAAGCCAAGTTCTATAATGAAAGATTCCCACTAGTATATGAAAGTGACAACATAGGAGACTCTCTACCATGAAGATTATGGTGCTACTTTGAAGCACAAGTGTGGTAAAAGGATAGTAGCATTGTCCCTTCTCTCTTTTTCTCTCATTTTTTATTTTTTTGGGCCTTCTCTTTTTTATGGCCTTTTTTATTTGGGCTTCTTTGGCCTCTTTTTTTCGTCCGGAGTCTCATCCCGACTTGTGGGGGAACCATAGTCTCCATCATCCTTTCCTCACTGGGACAATGCTCTAATAATGATGGTCATCACACTTTTATTTTCTTACAACTCAAGAATTACAACTCGATACTTAGGACAAGATATGACTCTATATGAATGCCTCCGGTGGTGTACCGGGATGTGCAATGACTCATGAGTGACATGTATGAAAGAATTATGAATGGTGGCTTTGCCACAAATACGATGTCAACTACATGATCATGCAAAGCAGTATGACAATGATGGAGCGTGTCATAATAAGCGGAACGGTGGAAAGTTTCATGGCAATATATCTCGGAATGGCTATGGAAATGCCATAATAGGTAGGTATGGTGGCTGTTTTGAGGAAGGTATACGGTGGGTGTATGGTACCGATGAAGGTTGTGCGGTACTAGAGACGCTAGCAAAGGTGGAAGGGTGAGAGTGCGTATAATTCATGGACTCAACATTAGTCATAAAAACTCACATACTTATTGCAAAAATCTATTAGTTATCGAAACAAAGTACTACTCGCATGCTCCTAGGGGGATAGATTGGTAGGAAAAGACCATCTCTCGTCCCCAACCGCCACTCGTAAGGAAGACAATCAATAAATAAATCATGCTCCGACTTCATCACATAACGGTTCACCATACGTGCATGCTATGGGAATCACAAACTTTAACACAAGTATCTCTCAAATTCACAACTACTCACTAGCATGAATCTAATATTACCATCCTCATATCTCAAAACAATCATCAAGTATCAAACTTCTCATAGTATTCAATGCACTTTATATGAAAGTTTTTATTATATCCCTCTTGGATGCCCATCATATTAGGAATAGTTTCACAAACAAAGCAAAATACCATGCTGTTCTAAATACTCTCAAAATAATATAAGTGAATCACGTGAGTTCATCTAATTCTTCAAAATAAAACCACCACCGTGCTCTAAAAAGATAAAAGTGAAGCACTAGAGCAAACGACAAACTACTCCGAAAGATATAAGTGAAGATCAATGAGTAGTCGAATAATCATGCAACTATATGAAGACTCTCTAACATTTAAGAATTTAAGATCTTGGTATTTTATTCAAACAGCAAGCAAAAAAAGTAAATAAAATGATGCTCCAAGCAAAACACATATCATGTGGTAAATAAAAATATAGCTCCAAGTAAAGTTACCGATGAACGAAGACGAAAGAGGGGATGCCTTCCGGGGCATCCCCAAGCTTAGGCTCTTGGTTGTCCTTGAATATTTCCTTAGGGTTCCTTGGTCATCCTCAAGATTAGGCTCTTGCCACTCCTTATTCCATAATCCATCGAATCCTTACCCAAAACTTGAAAACTTCACAACACAATACTTAACAGAAAACTCGTAAGCTCCGTTAGCGAAAGAAAACAAAACACCACTTCAAGGTACTGTAATGAACTCATTATTTATTTATATTGGTGTTAAACCTACTGTATTCCAACTTCTCTGTGGTTTATAAACTCTTTTACTAGCCATAGATTCATCAAAATAAGCAAACAACAGACGAAAAATAGAATCTGTCAAAAACAGAACAGTATGTAGTAATCTGTAACTAATGCAAACTTCTGGAACCCAAAAAATTCTAAAATAAATTTCTGGAAGTGAGTAATTTATCTATTAATCATCTTCAAAAAGAATTAACTAAATATCACTCTCCAAATAAAAATGGCAGCAATTCTCGTGAGCGCTAAAGTTTCTGTTTTTTTACAGCAAGATCAAAAAGACTTTCCCCAAGTCTTCCCAACGGTTCTACCTGGCACAAACACTAATTAAAACATAAAAAACACAATCATAACAGAGGATAGATGATTAATTTATTATCAAACAAGATAAAAAAGCAAAGAACAATAATAAAATTGGGTTGCCTCCCAACAAGCGCTATCGTTTAACGCCCCTAGCTAGGCATGATGATTTCAACAATGCTCACATAAAAGATAAGAATTGAAACATAAATAGAGCATCATGAAGAATATTACTAGCACATTTAAGTCTAACCCACTTCCTATTCATAGGGATTTTGTGAGGAAACAACTTGTGGGAACAAGAATCAACTAGCATAGGAAGGTAAAACAAGCATAACTTCAAAACTTTAAGCACATAGAGAGGAAACTTGATATTATTGCAATTCCTACAAGAACATTTTCCTCCCTCATAATAATTTTCAGTAGCATCATGAATGAATTCAACAATATAACCATCACATAAAGCATTCTTTTCATGATCTACAAGCATAGAAAATTTACTACTCTCTACATAAGCAAAATTCTTATCAATCGGAATAGTGAGAGTATCATAAGAGACTCGAATACTATAAATTGTTTCCACATTAAAAGAGTAATGTTCAGAAAAAGGGTAATTATAATCATGAAAAGTTTTATAAATATAATCATCACTACTTTTCATAGCATATGTATCATCACAATAATTATCATAAGTAGCAACTTTGTTCTCATCATAATCGATTGAAACCTCTTCCAAGATAGTGGAATCATCACCAAATAAAGTCATGATGTTGGTGTCAAAACCGGCGGATCTCGGGTAGGGGGTCCCGAACTGTGCGTCTAGGCCGGATGGTAACAGGAGGCGAGGGACACGAAGTTTTACCCAGGTTCGGGCCCTCTCGATGGAGGTAAAACCCTACGTCCTGCTTGATTAATATTGATGATATGGGTAGTACAAGAGTAGATCTACCACGAGATCGAGGAGGCTAAACCCTAGAAGCTAGCCTATGGTATGATTATTGTTGTCTATGTTGTCCTACGGACTAAAATCCTCTGGTTTATATAGACACCGGATGGGGTTAGGGTTACATAGAGTCGGTTACAATGGTAGGAGATCTACATATCTGTATCGCCAAGCGTGCCTTCCACGCCAAGGAAAGTCCCTTCCGGACACGGGGCGGAGTCTTCAATCTTGTATCTTCAGAGTCCAACAGTCCGGCCAAAGGATATAGTCCGGCTGTCCGGACACCCCCTAATCCAGGACTCCCTCAGTAGCCCCCGAACCAGGCTTCAATGACGATGAGTCCGGCGCGCAGATTGTCTTCGGCATTGCAAGGCGGGTTCTCCTCCAAATTCCGTGTACCTGTTTGAATAAAGTCCGGTTTCTTGTAGATGTTGCGCTCCTTGGCTTCTACGCCCAATAATGGCCACTTCCCACGTGTCAAACGAATATGAAAAGTCTGAGTGTTTTTACATTCACACCCCTAGCCGCGTAAATGAGCTTCCCTATTTAAGGGGACGAGGATTTAGATCCAATCCACACCTTCTCCCCTCCGCGAGTGTTCATCAGAGCGCATCCGACAAAGGTCCATTGCACCATGGCCAGCCGTCGCAACTCCTCCCCTCGCCCTTCCAACCCTAAGCCTGGATATTGGGAGAGATGTTCCATCCCGCACAGCGAGCTAGTGACACTGCAGACCAAGGGATTTCTCCCCCCGGCCTATATGGTCCCGGTTCGAGCCGGTCTTGCCGTCTACAACGGCGGAGAGCAAGCAGAGAATGCCCCTAATCCCTCCAAAGGAGAGCGGGTGTGCCTCGTCCCTTACTTAATAAGGGGGCTCAGATTTCCAATCCATCCATTTCTCCGGGGGTTGCTGGAGTTCTACGGCCTCCAACTACATAATCTCACGCCTGCCTCAGTACTGCATATCACGGGCTTTGTAGCCCTCTGCGAGCTGTTCTTGGGTGTTGAAGCTCATTTCGGACTGTGGAAGGAGCTATCTTGCCTCGTGCCCCGTTCCAAGAAGGGGTCAATGTATCAAGTGGGCGGAGCCGAAGTGTGGCGCATCGCCGGGACCGGATATCTGTCCGGAACCCCAAAGAAGGCGTCTGAAGACTGGCCCTCGGAGTGGTTTTATATAGAAGACGTCCCGCTGCCGGATCCTGTCCGGATCGGCCTCCCTGAATTCAACAATGCTCCCTTAAAGAAGCGCCTAAGCTGGCGCCCACGGAGCCCTCAGAGGGGAGGTGACAGGGACATCATTTACCTGATGGGCCAAATAAGATTGTTAGCCCATTCCGGACTAACCATGATCGGGGTTATGGCCGAATGCATTATGCGGGGGCTGCAGCCGCTTCAGTATAGAAGCCACCGCATGTGGGATTTCAACGGGGAGGACGACGCCACCCGCTACGGCCGTAAGGGGCCAGATTCAGCTGCTGCTCTACTAAAGATCTTGTCCATTTTGTATAAGGGAGAAGAGGAGGAATTTCTCCGCGTCAACCCTCATGGTGGATTCTCCATGCACAATCCCCCAAGCTGGGTAAGCGGCCGTATTTACTTGTCCATCCGTTTTGTATTCCCATTGTTAAATATTCACTCTGACGACTTCAACGCAGGAACTGTGCCAGGCTGTTAAGGAAATAAGCAGCCCTCCTCCACAACTCGAGGACCCAGGACGGTCCCTCGACCCGGCCTCCCAAGAGGATCCGGACATATCCTGTGGAGCTGATGGAGTGTTCCATCAATTGAGCAAGGACAACGCCTTGGTGGCCATTATGGCCGATTACCCAGGGCTAATCCTGACCCCTCAGGTACCTGAGATCGAAGTCCCAGTACCCCAAATAGGTGTCCGCCCACTCATGTTCAGTTTCCTGATTGCAACCGAACTTTGTAGGGGAGGTATTTAAGGCGGAAGGCCAAACCTGCGGCGACAAGCCAACGAGGGGCTATAGGGCCCCGCGGGCAGAAAAGAAGTGCAGTCCGGACCGAGGCGTCAGCGCAAAGGTATGGCGCGCCCCCTTATCCCAGGTGTTATACCTTCGAGGCATATTGACACTCGCGCTCTTTTCAGGACAAAGAGACCTCGCCGGACTACATCCGAAGAGGCTGCCAATCGCGCCTCCACCAGCCAGGCTCCAAAGCCTGGTCAGGAGGCGGAGGCGAACGCAAGGCGCACGCCAGATGCTCCTCCGACGGAGGATGTGGACGGGTTGTCTGCCACCAACTCTGAGGTGGAGAGTGCCATGAACCACAGGCGTCGCCGAACAATTCTTCGCAACGCTTGTTTCTCCCAAGGGGCGTTAGATGCCTTCAACTCGGGAGATGCGTATCTCCGTGCCGCTCAAAATGGTCTAGCCAGAGCCACGGAGCAGTATGTAAAAGACATACGGGTAAGAAAATTCTGGTAATTATATGTATATACAAGTAGCCCCCGAGACTTGAAACAGTTAGAATAACTGATTTAAGGATCATTTGTGATGCAGGTTCTTACGGAAAAGAATTCCCTACTGTCCAAGGAGCTGGAAGAGTGCAAAGCCCAACTTGAGGCCGCACTAGCTGCGACAAGGGAGCCCAAGGAGACCCCCTCTGGTAATATACACTTCGAAAGATAAGTATTTTGCGAAGCACGGCTTTGGTGCGAATCTGACAAATGAAATTGCAGATGGCGCCGGATTGAATCCGGAAAGGCAACACCTCCTACGCCAGCTAAAGGCTGGTGAGAAGGTGCTGACAAAGGTGAGGCAGGATAAGAACGATCTCCAAGATGCCAACACCAAGCTGGGCGTCGAGCGACTAACAGAGCAATGTCTATAGGTGTGCTAACATGTCGTCTTACAGAGGAGATGCCCGGTTCTACGGGTGACCTTCTTCCCGAGCTCTCGCAACTACTCGATCGAGTTCGGCAGGCGATGCAAGGCATCGCCCAGGCCCTGTGGCCATCCGTCTCCATGCCCGAAGGTCATGGAGAGCTTGCGGAGAAGCTAAAGGAAGCACGGCGGCACTTCCGATTGTGGAAGATATCAGCCTACCGTCAAGGCGCTAGGGAGGCCTGGGCCATGGTGAAGATGCGGTACGCAAAGGCTGACCCCAACCACATGGCCGAGGTCGGTCCTGTAGGGCCCGATGGGAAGGAGATCCCTGTAAGCTTAGTATACGGCCAAGTAGAGTTGGCCGCAAAGTATTCCCAGCAGGACTGTAAATTAGACAGCTTGTTAGATGGTATTATAGAGGAATACAACCAGTCAAAATGACTATGCAATTTAATTGACATTTATAATGCCTTCTAGCCGGATTGTTGATCATTTGTCATGGCCGACCTTTTCACTTCAGCCTCGGGACCTGACGGTCCGGAGTGTGTCCGAATTCCCATGCGGTTATATAGGAACCGGGGAATGCATGGAGACTAGGCGTAGGGGTCATTAGGGCTTGAACAGACAAGTGCCCGACTAGTTATGTTATATTACATGGTTAGTAAGAAACATCTTCCAGGGAGAATAGTTTCGTTAGGGGTTCCTTTCCCTGGGAGGCATGCCCTAAGGTGCATGTCCATGCTGCGAAAAGAAACACAGGAAAAACATCTGGGGGCGTATAGATAAAAAAAGATCATATTTAGTTCACCGACTGAATATTCCCTTAAGAACGCTAGCTTTCGGCTTCACCCAGTCTGAGGTACATGTCCGGCTGACCCGGCAGTAACAATCGCAGAGGTGCTCCCTTTACCACCTAGTAGAACAATCGGGAACGTAGGGCTAAGCACAGGAGCCAGGCAACCCATCTTGGCCAAAACTTAAGTCATATCGATGCATATAATGGTGAATAAAAGGTACATGCGGAAGTGTGACACATGTGTTGGGCATGAAGCCCGTATGAATAAGCTTCTGTTTAAAGAAGCCCCCAGGTTTAATGAGCGCGGATAGCGCGTCACTTTATGAGCCTTTAGAGGCTATAAAAGAGAGAGAGAGGAAGAGAAATGTAAGACAGAAAATATATAAAAAAATGGACAGAGGGAGGAGATGAACACAGAGTCCGGTGCTAGGCATAGAATCTTCGGAGACGTGCTGCGTGATGAAGCTATGAACCTAGGGTAGGGTCATGGACCTGCCCTAACTGCCCTACCCAAGGACATCTCTAGAAGAAATCGCCTTTCAATCGACTTGAAGGTGTCCCACTCGACAGACTCGAAGACACTCGACCAAGAAGCAATCACTCGACCAAGACCCAACCACTCGACGGCCAGGAGACCTAAAGGCGCCCCGCACGCTAACGATCGGTCATTAAGTAGCTTTTATGGTCATCATAGCACTTTCTTACTAGCGTTACCAGAAACGCCCTGCCTTAATGTACATTGAACCCTTCGTAACGTGGGCTGGCCGGGGTCCTGGCGCACTCTATATAAGCCACCCCCTCCTCCGAGACAAGGGTTCGCACCTCTATAACTCATACACATATAGTCCAGTCGACCGCCTCCGAGCTCCGAGACGTAGGGCTTTTACTTCCTCCGAGAAGGGCCTGAACTCGTAAACCCTGCGTCCTTACAACCTCTCCATAGCTAAGACCTCGCCTCTCCATACTTACCCCCTACATTACTGTCTGACTTAGAACCACGACAGTTGGCGCCCACCGTGGGGCAAGTGTTTTAGCGTTTTGTTGGAGGAGTTGCGATCTTTTCCGACTCGAATCATCATGGTTTTCAACGGAGTTTTGGTGGAGGGCCGCGAGATCCGTCTCAGCGCGCTCACGTTCATCGCCGATGACTCCGCCTGGCTTCAGGAGGCTCCGCTCGACGTGGACGCACTCCCTGTCCGCGGGGTGACGCACTTTAGCGCATTCGTCCGCGGCGTTCTCCTGCGGCAACCGTCGACCCCCTACCGGTCGGCTCCTGTGTTGTCCTTCCTCCCCGTTTCCCGCCGGCGCAAGCGCTCCGGTCGGTCGAGACTTCAGCGGTGGGTGAGACATGCGGTGGCCCGTCAGTCGGCCATCCCTCAAGTCGCGGCGATCGAGCCCGACGAATCCCTCTATGGCCTGTTCGACCTGTTGACTGGCTCCGAAGAGACTGCGTCCGAGTGCGACAGCAGCGATCCGGCGGCAGAGGTTCTAATGGTCGACGGACCGCCCAGTCCCCCCGGTTTTACCCGCACCGACGGAGGCGCAGAAGGAGGCGACCCGTCGCGTCCCCATGAGGAGTATTTTCCCGAGCCTCTCACGTCGCTGCAGAGAGAAGAACTTCGCCGCCGGAATGTGGATGCGTTGCACACTCCTATCATTGGAGAAACCCCCGAGGCTCGCACCTTGGAGGACGCGTGCCTAGCAAACTTGGCCGAGCGCACTTGACTGGAGAACCTCCAGCGAGCACTCGATGAGCGGGCGCGACAACGGGTTCCCGAATCCAGTCGACGTCAGCTCTTCCCGCCCCCGCAGGTATATCGGACTCTGATTCAGAATTTAGCAGCTGCGGCCCATATAGGAGTTGATTCAGCCTTCCCAGTCGGAGGCTGGCAGAGGCTTGCTGCAGATCAGAGCGTTACTTCGGGCAGCAGGAGATCAGAATTCCGCTGTTTCTCAGTCGTGGAACAGAATTCACAGCAGATCCGTTGCTGCGGACACAGTCCAGTCGGCTCACAGCCTGGGATCGCCCCCGAGGCATGAGGGACGTGGAGATCGGCGTGACCAGGATGGGAACCATGAGCAGTATGATCACCGAGTCGATCGTGACGGTCGACGTCGAGTGCCCACGCCTCCCCCGAGGAGCGGGTCGTATGTGCCTCGCCAGCAGGATGACAGGCGCCCTCATAGTGGTGGGCGAAGGATTCCAGTCGACCACAGAGGGCCAGGCTTTGACGCGAGATCCATCCTCGTCCAAGGTCTGGTCAACAGGAACAGGGCTCACCAAGAAGGCCATGACAAAGACGCGCCAGCCAGCAGCAGAGTACATGTTTCGGGGCCAGAATGCTTTAGTAGAGCCATCAGGGCAGCTGTGATTCCTCCCAACTTCAGGTTGGCGACTGGAGTCAGTAAGTTCACTGGCGAGTCCTAGCCCGATACTTGGCTTGAAGATTACCGAGTGGCCGTCCAGATCGGCGGCAGCAATGATGAAGTGGCCATGAAGCACCTGCCTCTCATGTTGGAGGGCTCGGCCAGAGCGTGGCTGAAACAGTTAGCGCCTAGCAGCATTTACACTTGGGAGGATCTCTCCCGATTATTCGTCACCACATTTGAAGGTACGTTCAAGCGACCGGCATGGCTGATGGAACTGCGGCCTTGTGTACAGAAGCCGAATGAAACTTTGAGGGATTACATCCAGAGATGGATCACGTTACATCACTCGGTGGAGAATGTGCCTGACCACCAAGCAGTTTGTGCCTTCAAGGAAGGCGTCAAATATAGAGAACTGAATTTGAAATTCGGTCGAACCGGAGATATGTCCCTGAATTGGATGATGGAGATTGCCACCAAGTACGCTAATGGCGAAGATGAGGATCGACTCAGGAGTGGCAAACTCAAGTCAGTCGCCCAAGAAACCGGAGGCAATTCCAGTCGGAAACAGAAGCGGAAAGCCGAGCCAGCGGCTCCCGGGGAAGCCTTAGCTTTGGCCCAAGGAAAGTCTAAAGGGAAACCTAAAGGGCCTTGGAACCCCAAAAAGGTTAAAGACCAAGAGGGAAATGATGTGTTGGACTTACCGTGTCTCGTCCACATGAAGAAAGATGAAGAGGGTAATTTTATTTACCCGAAACATACCACTCGGCAGTGTCGACTCTTGATCCAGCAGTTCCAGGGCAAGCAGCCCAAGGGTAAGGAAAAGGAGTCAGACAAGGTCGAAGACAAAGAAGACAGTGATGATGGATACCCTCAAGTCAATTCCACCCTGATGATTTTTGCTGATGTTGAGAGCAAAAGTCGACTGAAAGTTATTAACCGAGAGGTGAATATGGTCGCTCCGACAAGACCTAGTTACCTGAAATGGTCTCAGACTGCCATAACATTCGACCAGTCCGACCACCCAACGCACATCGCCACCCCTGGGAGGCAGGCTTTGGTGGTCGACCCAGTCGTTGAAGGCACTCGACTGACCAAAGTCCTGATGGATGGTGGCAGTGGTTTGAACATATTATACGCTAAGACGTTGAAGGGGATGGGCATTCCGATGTCCAGACTCAGTGCCAGCAACATGGGTTTCCATGGAGTCATTCCTGGGAAGAAGGCTGAATCACTCGGCCAGATTGCTCTTGATGTGGTTTTCGGTGATTCCAAGAATTATCGCAAAGAAAAATTAACATTTGAAGTTGTAGACTTCCAGAGTGCCTATCACGCTATTTTGGGCAGGCCGGCTTATGCACGCTTCATGGCCCGACCATGTTACGTGTATCTCAAATGGAAGATGCCTGGCCCCAAAGGTGTGATCACCATTGCGGGCAATCGGAAGAAAGCGGAAGAATGTTTTCAGAAGGGTTCGAAGATCGTCGACGCACAGATGGCAGTGGTGGAGTTGCAGGAATACCAGAAGACTACAGACCCGAGTGATCTATTGCGAGCCAAGAAGCCCGCTACAAAATCAGCTTTCCAGTCGACTGGCGACACGAAGACAGCTCACATCCACCCGACCGACCCCAGCGCTGCCCCGACTCATATCTCGACAACACTCGACTCCAAATAGGAAGAAGCGCTCATCCAGTTCCTCCGTGAGAACTGGGACATCTTCGCGTGGAAACCTTCTGACATGCCAGGTGTTCCCAGGGAGCTGGCTGAGCATCGCCTGAGAGTCGACTCAAAAGTAAAACCTGTCAAGGAACATCTTCGACGGTCCGCCATCCAAAAAAGAAAGGCTATTGGCGAAGAGGTGGCTCAGCTCTTAGCAGCGGAGTTCATCCGAGAGATCTACCACTCCAAGTGGCTCGCCAATGTTTTCATGGTCCCCAAGAAGGACAGGTCACTTCGCATGTGCATTGACTTTAAACATATCAATCGGGACTGCCCGAAAGATCATTTTCCTCTCCCCCGCATCGACCAGATAGTCGACTCGACTGCGGGATGTGAGCGACTGTCTTTCTTAGACGCCTATTCCGGGTACCATCAGATCCGTCTGTATGGACCGGACGAGATCAAGACAACTTTCATCACTCCATTCGGGTGCTTCTGTTATGTTACCATGCCGTTCGGCCTCAAGAATGCCGGAGCCACATTCATGAGGATGATTCAGAAGTGTTTACTCACTCAAATCAGTCGGAACGTGGAAGCATACATGGATGATATTGTGGTCAAGTCACGGAAGGGTTCCGACCTGCTGACTGACCTTGCTGAAACCTTTGCCAACCTCAGGAGGTATGATATCAAGCTTAATCCATCAAAGTGTACATTCGGAGTCCCTGGTAGAAAGTTACTCGGTTTTCTCATTTCCGAACGGGGAATTGACGCCAATCCAGAAAAAGTTGGCACTATACTCCGAATGAAAAGCCCTGTGCGAGTGCACGAAATCCAGAAGCTTACTGGTTGTTTGGCCGCCCTAAGTCGATTCATATCTCGTCTAGGTGAAAAGGCATTACCTCTTTACCGATTGATGAAGAAGTCCGACAAGTTCGAGTGGACTCCTGAAGCTGATGCAGCATTTGCAGAGCTCAAAGCTCTGCTCTCCAGCCAGCCGGTGCTTGCTGCCCCAATCAGCAAAGAGCCTTTGCTGCTTTACATTGCAGCCACAGGACAAGTCGTCAGTACGGTACTTACGGTCGAGCAGGAAGAAGAAGGGAAAACCTTCAAAGTTCAGCACCCAGTATATTATATTTCTGAAGTCTTAAACCCATCAAAGCGAAGATATCCTCACTATCAGAACCTTGTATATGGGATTTATATGACCACCAAGAAAGTTGCTCACTACTTCTCTGATCATTCCATTATAGTCGTCAGCGACGCTCCATTATCAGAGATCCTGCATAACAGGGATGCAACTGGTCGAGTGGCAAAATGGGCGATTGAACTCCTTCCCCTTGATATCAAGTTTGAGGCAAAGAAAGCTATCAAGTCCCAAGAAATCGCAGATTTCGTCGCCGAGTGGATTGAACAGCAGCTGCCGACTCAGATTCACTCGGAGCATTGTACTATGTTTTTCGACGGCTCCAAGATGCTGAGTGGTTCCAGTGCCGGAGTGGTGTTGGTCTCCCCCAGAGGAGATAAACTCAGATATGTTCTTCAAATCCATTTTGACTCCTCCAATAACGAGGCAGAATATGAAGCACTTTTATATGGGTTGCGCATGGCCATCTCACTCGGCGTCCGTCGCCTCATGGTCTATGGCGACTCAGATTTGGTGGTTAATCAAGTGATGAAGGAGTGGGATGTCAGAAGTCCAGCCATGACTGGTTATTGCAATGCAGTGAGAAAGCTGGAGAAGAAATTCGAGGGGTTAGAGCTTCATCACATACCCCAACTGAAAAATCAAGCAGCTGATGATTTGGCAAAAATAGGTTCCAAAAGAGAAGCCATTCCCAGCAATGTGTTTTTGGAACACATCCACACACCATCAGTCCAGGAGGATCCCTTCATGGAAGAGGTCCCGCAGCCAAAAAGCGCCACGGATCCGACTGAAGTTGAAGTTCCAGCTGTGGTCGATCTGATAATGGAAGTGTTGGTTATCACTCCCGTCTAGACAGAACCGTACATCACGTACATCCTAAGGAAAGAACTCCCAGAAGATGAGGAAGAGGCTCAACAGATCATCCGTCTATCCAAGGCCTTTACAGTCATAAGGGACAGTTATATAGGGAAAGCGCGACTGGGGTCGGCCAGAAGTGTATCACACCAGAAGAAGGCCAGATGATCCTTAAACATATCCACTCGGGGACCTGTGGTCATCATGCGTCCTCTCGGACCATTCTGGCTAAAGCATACCGAGCGGGGTTCTACTGGCCAAGGGCCAATGAGATGGCTAAAGAGATAGTCGACAAATGTGAAGGGTGTCAGTATTACTCCAATATGCCGCACAAGCCCGCGTCAGCCTTGGAAACCATTCCACTCGCCTGGCCCTTCGCTGTTTGGGGGCTGGACATGGTTGGGCCACTGAGAACAGACAGGAGCGGCTTCACTCATGTGCTGGTAGCAGTCGACAAGTTCACCAAATGGATTGAAGCCAAGCCTATCAAGAATCTCGATGCTTGCACCGCTATCAGTTTCATCAGAGAGTTGATATTCAGATATGGAGTTCCGCACAGTATCATCACGGACAATGGATCAAACTTCGATTCCGACAAGTTCAGGGCCTTTTGCGCCTCTCAGGGCACTCGGGTCGACTATGCTTCGGTCGCTCACCCCCAGTCGAATGGACAAGCAGAAAGGGCAAATGGCCTAATTCTCAAAGGGCTGAAACCCCGATTGATGCGCGATCTCAAGCACGCAGCAGGTGCATGGGTCGACGAGCTCCCATCAGTCCTTTGGGGATTGAGGACAACTCCGAATCGATCGACCGGAAGAACCCCATTCTTTCTGGTCTACGGAGCCGAGGCAGTCTTACCGAGCGACCTGCTTCACAACGCTCCCAGAGTCGAGCTCTACTCAGAAGATGAAGCAGAACAAGCCCGGCAGGACGCAGTCGACCTCCTAGAAGAAGAAAGAGAAATGGCCCTGATCCGATCGACCATCTATCAGCAAGACTTGCGTCGATTCCATGCCAGAAACGTGAAGAGCCGAGCCTTCCAAGAAGGAGACTTAGTCCTTCGAGTGGATCAGCAGAAACCACACAAGCTTGCTCCTACTTGGGAAGGCCCCTTCATAGTCACCAGAGTCCTCCACAAAGGGGCATACCACCTCTACAATGTCGATCGCCAGATTGATGAGCCACGAGCCTGGAATGCGGAGCTACTCCGCCCCTTTTATACTTGAATTCTCACTCGGACGAGATGTAATAAGAAAAACTCCTGTAGTTTATTTATCAAGGACAAGAGCGTTATAATTTTCCCAGTAATTATTATTGTTTTTGTTTACGTAAGAAATCCCCCAACGGATGGCTTAGCTGCGAATCCGCTTCGCCTAAGTTTGAAAAATCCTACCGAGTGGAGAGCAATCCTCCCACTCGGGGGCTTAGCTGCAGTCCAGTACTCGCCTAAGTTCTCCCACTCAGAGACTTAGCTACAGTCAGGCACTCGCCTAAGTTTGAAAAATCCTACCGAGTGGAGAGCAACCCTCCCACTCGGGGGCTTAGCTGCAGTCCAGTACTCGCCTAAGTTCTCCCACTCAGAGACTTAGCTGCAGTCAGGCACTCGCCTAAGTTTGAAAAAATCCTACCGAGTGGAGAGCAACCCTCCCACTCGGGGGCTTAGCTGCAGTCCAGTACTCGCCTAAGTTCTCCCACTCAGAGACTTAGCTGCAGTCAGGCACTCGCCTAAGTTTGAAAAAATCCTACCGAGTGGAGAGCAACCCTCCCACTCGGGGGCTTAGCTGCAGTCCAGTACTCGCCTAAGTTCTCCCACTCAGAGACTTAGCTGCAGTCAGACACTCGCCTAAGTTTGAAAAAATCCTACCGAGTGGAGAGCAACCCTCCCACTCGGGGCTTAGCTGTAGTCCAGTACTCGCCTAAGTTCTCCCACTCAGAGACTTAGCTGCAGTCAGGCACTCGCCTAAGTTTGAAAAATCCTACCGAGTGGAGAGCGACCCTCCCACTCGGGGGCTTAGCTGCAGTCCAGTACTCGCCTAAGTTCTCCCAAACACATCTCAATCCTCAAGGACGATGAGGGGCAGGTCGACTGCCACATTCTCCTGGAGAGCTTCGCCACAAATACAATGCGCAATTCATCCCGCTCTACAGTAACGAAGTACGAGTCGACTGCCACCTTCTCCTGGAGAGCTTCGCCACGAATACAATGCGTAATTCATCCTGCTCTACAGTAGCGAAGTACGGGTCGACTGCCCCCCCTTCTCCTGGAGAGCTTCGCCACAAATACAAGGCATGGGTCGACTACTTCCCCCTCCTTCGGAGCTGTGCTGCGAATACAGAAAGTTGTCTCGAATAAAGATTGGGTTCACTCAGCAGGAGATTCATAAAGATATTCAACGGTAAACCAAGTTCAGATAAAATCCTAAAGTTCTGGATCACGGATCGAGGTACTCGGGCATGCGGCCCAAAAAAGTTTAATGGTTACAAAACCACTCGGCATTCCGAGGCAAATTTAAGGTGGGACATAAGAGTTTGTTCACTCCGTGGGAGGAGGGCTAGCAGACTCGATGAACTCATCCAGGTCGACACCGTCGGCTATCCGAGTGGCTACAGCGATGAAAGTCTCCATAAAGGTTCGGAAGTCATGCTTCTAGGTGTTGGCGACCTTGATTGCTGCCAGCTTGTCTTGTCGCACCTCCTTGCAGTGGACACGAACCAAGGACAGAGCCACATCAGCGCCACACCAAGCAGAAGACTTCTTCCACTCCTGCACTCGGTCAGGGATTCCGTTAAGTCGA
Organism: Triticum urartu; assembly: GCF_003073215.2. NCBI lineage: Eukaryota > Viridiplantae > Streptophyta > Magnoliopsida > Poales > Poaceae > Triticum > Triticum urartu. Next base: position 190,438,127 of record NC_053025.1, read on the forward strand.
GTCATCAGAGACTCGAGATAGTTTTGGAGTGTAGCCTCTGGCCAAAGTGCCGGGTCGATCCTTGACATGGCGACCTTCAGTCGAGCCAAGTAGTCCACAGCCCCGTCAATGCGAGATTCCAGTCGGAGCAAATTCATGGCAGCTTCATCTTTCACGGGAGAGTTGATTGGATCCAAACCTGGTTCGATCCACCCAGTCTTCTCTTCAAAGTTCTGGCAAAACTCTGCATTCATGATCCAAGGATAAGTCAATTTTCGTAGACTGAGTTGACACAAAAAAATCAGTCGGAACTAAATGTGCACCTTCATGCTTGATATACAACTTCTTGGCAAGGCTCCTCAGGTAGCTCTCCAGATCGTCCCTCCTACGAGCGACGCCTTCCATATTTTCGGTCAGGTTGAGGTTCTCCTTCTTCCAAAGTGTGCACTCCCTGTTGGCTTCATTCAGAGCAGTCTTTAGCCTGGTATTCTCTTCTTCCAACTGGTCGACTGAAGCCAGCTTCTCTTCGGCCAGAGCGGTCCTGTCGTCAGCCTCCTTCTGAGCAGCAGACAAATCCTGATCCTTTTTCGCCAAAGCCTCTCTCAGTTTTTCTGCAAAGAAATGATGATTGATTCAGAAATAGCAGAAGGGTGCTCGGGCCTAAAACTGACCAGTCGACAGACTTGTCTTACCGGCGGCGCCGTCTCTGACCGTCTGCAGTTCTGTCCTGGCTAGCTCCAAGTCAAGTTTAAGTTGAATCTGCTGACTTTCCAAATCAGCGAAGCGAGCTCCAAGATCACAAGATTTCTGAAATCAAAGGGGGGAAATTATTCCACAGCAAAAAACGACAAATACTAAGACTATAGTCGACTGCCCGCAGTCCACCATAGTCTCAGGAACTACACCCAGTGGGTGCACTTTGTGTGCCCCCACCGGTTCTGATTCCACTCGACCGGCCCGCCGGAGTCGAGTTCAAAAAAAAGAGAGAGACAAAGTAGAACTCAGACCACAGTCGACTGCCCGCAGTCGACCGCGGTCTCTGGGACTACACCCAGTGGGTGCACTTTGCGTGCCCCCACTGGTTTTGATTCCACTCGACCGGATCGAGCGGAAGAAACAAACTACCAGTTCGGTTTTACTCGACAAAATACAAAGACTACGGTCGACTGCCAGCAGTCCACCGTAGCCTCGGGGACTACACCCAGTGGGTGCACTCAGCGTGCCCCCACTAGTCCAAAAAATTCAATCGACACACCCAGTGGGTGTACAGATGAAAAGATTTTCGGAAAGAATCTTCAGATAGCATATCCTAACAGAACAAGCGGCGACCAACTAACCTGAACATTGCTCTGGAGAGCCGAGCTGGCATCATAGGCGGCTTGGCTGGCGTCTCGCACCGTCTTCATCTTCTCCATCATAATGCCCGCCTGGCGTATGGCTTCCCTAGCAGCATTCACCTCGTCCTCCAGGACATGATGGGTTGCAAAAAGTGAAGGCGGGTCGACAGGGGCCTGAGCGGTCGAAGAAGAAGGCAAAGCACTCGACAAGGGCTCCACAAAGGTAACAGAACCCCGATTGACGTCACTAGTGTCCTGAACGACTGGTTCCGCCCTCGGCGTCGACTTTAGCGCCTCACTTACAGGAGCTCGCCTACTCTTCCTCGTCAAAGACCTCTCGGGCTCTTCATCATCGTCAGGGAGGTCAATAATGTTGGGAGCTGTACAAAGTTCAAATTGCCAAAATCACGTCACCCAGTGGTGCACGATGCAGTTGAATCGACCAAAGAAAGATAGTATGGCAGAAATCATACCCGGATTAGAAGTGACCGCATCCTCCATCACCTCGTCATCATCCCTGTAAGCTGAGGTCCCGGAAGTGGCAGCGCTAACAATTCCAAAGTTCATCCAGTTAAAACAAGAAAAACAAACAGCATGGGGCGTCGAGTGAATACAAGGAGAGACACTCACGCGGAGGCGACAGGGATATCGATCTTGATCTTCGGCAGCGCCTTCCGAGTTGGTTCTGCAACTTTGGGATGCTTTGGCGCCTTCTCAGTCGTGGTTGGTGAAGAGATCCGAGGACGCTTCAAAGACTGACCAGCCTGAGCAGTTGCCTTGTCGCGGGCACTCGGCCGATCCTGGTCAAGCTTGGATCGTCTCTCTATGCGAGGAGGCGGCTCGACTTCTTCCTCGTCACTCGAGTCGTCGCTTCCTCCATCCCCTTCACCATCGGAAGTCCACTCGCCACTTTCGCCACCACTCGCCTCGCCTTCCAGAGCTTGCTCTTGCTCCCCGTTGGGCATCGAATACATTTCAATAATGGCCTGAAAGAAAGCAGGGAGAACAAAGTCTGTCGACGCAATACAGACAGCTATGCGAGTGAATTCAAATTACAAGCAAAAACTCAGAATCAGACCTGCTCTGGTGCACGCGACTGGTTGAATGGGGGAACTCTCCTGCCTCCTCTGGGGTTGTCCTTTTCCCGATAATGCTCGACAGCCACTTCTCCAGCGTGTCGTCATCGACCTCCTTCGGGTGAATCCGAGTGGAGTCTTCTAGACCTGAATACATCCACATCGGGTGGTCTCGGGCTTGGAGAGGCTGGATGCGCCGCCGAAGGAAGACCTCCAAGAGATCCATACCAGTGACCCCGTCACGAATGAGCTGGACCACTCGGTTGACCAACACCTTCATGTGCGCCTTCTCCTCCGGGAGCACCTTCAAAGGGGAAGGTTTTTCCACTCGGTCCATGGTGAAAGGAGGGAGGCCAGTCGATTGCCCTGGCGTCGACTGGTCTTTGCAGTAGAACCTGGTCGACTGCCACCGGCGAACTGAATCGGGAAGAATCATGGCCGGAAAGGAGCTTTTTCCCCTCGTCTGGATGCCAAGACCCCCACACATCTGGATCACTTGGGTCCTCTCATCACCCGGGTTAGCCTTTTTCACTGTCTGGGAGCGACAAGTGAAAATATGCTTGAAAAGACCCCAGTGAGGTCGACAACCCAAGAAGTTCTCACACAAGGAAATGAACGCGGCAAGATAAACGATTGAGTTGGGGTTAAAGTGGTGGAGTTGAGCCCCGAAGAAGTTCGGAAACCCTCGGAAGGAAGGATGAGGAGGCAAGGAAAACCCACGGTCAACGTGGGTGGCAAGAAGAACACGCTCACCCTCCTGGGGCTGCGGCTCGGATTCCTTCCCCGGAAGCCGCGCCGAGTCGTAAGGGATCAGCCCTCCCTCGGCCAGGTCGTCGAGGTCTTCTTGGGAGATCCACGAGTGGATCCAGTCGCCCTAGATCCAACCCCTTGGCAGGCCAGTCCGCGAGGAAGATCCGCCCCGGCTCGTCGCCTTCCCCTTCGATTTCGCCGTCGCCTTCTTCGCCCGCTCCAGAGCCGCTGTCCTCTCCTTCACGATTGTCGCTGACGAAACGCGTGTGGTGTGGTGGCGCTGGGGCGAGAGCGAGTGCAGCAGAGAGGCATGAGGAGGAGAAGAAGTAATGGGGCGCACTGTTCGGGGGACTCCGGTCCAACGCCTTATATGAGGCCACTTCCGAGTGGCTGACAGGTAGGCCCAGATGGCTCCATCAGATCCCGTAACGACCGCGCGAGCGATATGTGGCGAAAAAGGTGGCGCAGGGATCGAGGCGGCTCCGGTCTATCCCATCCGATTACTGCGGCCTCCCCCGTCCCGCGCACTTCCCGAAATTCGGATCCCACTAAATCCGCGGGCAGCAAACAAACTTGTCAGACTAAAAGATCTCCTCCGCACCGTCACTCGGAACCTTACAGGTAAAGAAACTCACTTGGCGAAGAATTAAGAATGGATCAAGGCGACTGAAAAATAAGTTGCTGTCATCACTCGGGTCCATTGATCTAAAGCAAGATATGCTCATGGCATGAAAAACGAGTCGGAGAGGTCCTCAACTCCTTCCCCACTCAAACCTCGATCCATTCGGGGGCTAATGATGAAGCTATGAACCTAGGGTAGGGTCATGGACCTGCCCTAACTGCCCTAGCCAAGGACATCTCCAGAAGAAATCACCTTTCAATCGACTTGAAGTCCCACTCGACAGACTCAAAGACACTCGACCAAGAAGCAATCACTTGACCAAGACCCAACCACTCGACGGCCAGGAGACCTAAAGGCGCCCCGCACGCTAACGGTCGGTCATTAAGTAGCTTTTATGGTCATCATAGCACTTTATTACTAGCGTTACCAGAAACGCCCTGCCTTAATGTACATTGAACCCTTCATAACGTGGGCTGGCCGGGGTCCTGGCGCACTCTATATAAGCCACCCCCCTCCTCCGAGACAAGGGTTCACACCTCTGTAACTCATACACATATAGTCTAGTCGACCGCCTCCGAGCTCCGAGACGTAGGGCTTTTACTTCCTCCAAGAAGGGCCTGAACTCGTAAACCCTGTGTCCTTACAACCTCTCCATAGCTAAGACCTCGCCTCTCCATACTTACCCCCTACATTACTGTCAGACTTAGAACCACGACACTGCGTTCCATGGGTTTGGCTCGAGTCGGTTATCCGATGCATCCGGCAGGCGGTACGCTCCACCAGTCAGGACTTGGTCAATTATGAAGGGACCCTCCCACTTGGGCTTGAGTTTGTCCTTTTTCTTGTCCGGTAGTCATAGAACTAATTCGCCAACGTTGTAATTTTTGGCCCGTACTTCTCTGCTTTGGTATCTTCGAGCCTGCTGTTGATAGAATGCGGAACGGGCTTTTGCCACGTCACGCTCCTCCTCCAATGCGTCCAAGCTGTCCTGCCGATCGAGTTCGGCTTCTCTTTCTTCGTACATGCGCACTCGAGGTGAGTCATGAATTATGTCGCAAGGCAGAACTGCCTCTGCGCCGTACACCATAAGAATGGTGTGTATTGGTGGTGCGATTCGGCGTGGTCCGCAGCCCCCAGAGTACGGAGTCGAGCTCCTCTACCTAGTGCGTGTTAGATTCCTTGAGGGACCGCACTAATCTAGGTTTGATGCCGCTCATGATAAGACCATTTGCATGTTTGACCTGGCCGTTAGTTTGTGGGTGATAGACGGAAGCATAATCGAGCTTGATGCCCATGTTTTTACACCAGAGTTTTACCTCGTCGGCCGTGAAGTTCGTGCCGTTATCAGTGATGATGCTGTGGGGGACACCATAATGGTGTACAACCCTGGATATAAAGTCTATCACCGGTCCGGATTCGTCCATCTTCACAGGCTTGGCTTCTATCCATTTGGTGAACTTATCCACCATGACCAGTAAGTATTTTTGCTTGTGGGTTCCACCTTTGAGGGTCCAACCATGTCAAGCCCCCAGACCGCGAAGGGCCAAGTAATGGGGATAGTTTGGAGGGGGTGGGTGGCATATGGCTTTGGTTTGCAAAGATCTGGCAACCGGTGCATCGTTGGACTAAGTCCTAAGCGTCTGCCTGGGCCGTCGGCCAATAAAAGCCTGTACGGAAGGCCTTGCTTACAAGGGACCGGGCTGCAGCGTGATGACCGCTGAGTCCGGCATGAATTTCAGCCAGGAGGTTCCGCCCCTCCTCTTCGGAGATGCACCTTTGAAGGACTCCGGTAGTGCTTTTCTTATAAAGCTCTCCCTCGTGGACTCTGTAGGCTTTAGATCGCCGCACTATGCATCGTGCCTCATTTTGGTCCTCGGGGAGTTCCTGCCTAGTAAGGTAGGCGAGGAATGGTTCTGTCCACGGGGCGATGATGGCCATTATCACGTGGGCTGAAGGTGTTATTTCATTGGCAGAGCCTCCGATTGTGTCAGAATGTTCGGTGCCGGGCAGTGCGGTTGGGTCCGGGCTGTTATTGTTCGGCTCCCCTTCCCATACTATGGATTGCTTGAACAGCCTTTCCAAGAAGATGTTGGGGGGGGGGACTGCATCATGCTTTGCGCCGATGCGTGCCAGGACATCTCCCGCCTGATTATTTTCTCGGGCTATAGGGTGAAATTCGAGCCCCTCGAACCGAGCTGACATTTTTAGGACGGCATTGCGGTAAGCTGCCATTTTTGGATCGTTGGCATCAAAGTCTCCATTTATTTGGGATATTGCGTGGTTCGAGACCCCGCGCACCTCTAGGCGTTGGATGCCCATGGATACTGCCATCCGGAGACCATGTAAATGGGCCTCATATTCGCCTGCATTGTTGGAGTCCGTGTACATAATCTGTAGTACGTATTGAACTGTGTCTCCTGTGGGGGACGTCAAAACGACGCCAGCCCCCAGTCCGGCCAACATCTTGGAGCCGTCGAAATGCATGATCCAATTTGAATATGTGCCGTATTCTTTAGGGAGTTTGGCCTCCGTCCATTCTGCGACGAAGTCGGCCAAGACTTGCGATTTGATGGCTCGTCGAGGCTTATAAGTTATGTCGAACGGGAGGAGCTCAATGGCCCATTTTGCAATCCGGCCCGTTGCGTCACGGTTGTTTATAATATCGTTAAGTGGTACTTCCGAGGCTACTGTTATTGAACACTCTTGAAAGTAGTGTCGTAGCTTCCGGGATGCCATGAATACCGCGTACGCAATCTTCTGATAATGCGGGTACCGTGATTTGCAGGGAGTGAGGACAGTGGACACGTAGTAGACCGGCTTTTGAAGGGGGAATTTGTGTCCGTCCGCTTCTCGTTCGACGACGAGTACTGCGCTTACAACTTGATGTGTTGCTGCAATGTATAATAGCATTGGTTCGCCAATGTTTTGCGCGGCCAGGACTGGGTTTGTTGACAGTATGGCTTTTATTTCGTTGAGTCCGGCCGTGGCTACATCCGTCCATTTGAAGTGTTCGGTGCGCCGAAGGAGGCGGTAAAGGGGTAGGGCCTTTTCTCCCAAGCGGGAGATAAAGCGGCTTAGAGCCGCCATGCATCCGGTTAACTTTTGTATTTGTTTGAGGTCCTTTGGGATATCCAGTTGCGACAGAGCTCGGATCTTGGCTGGATTTGCTTCAATTCCTCTACTGGATACTATGAAGCCCAAGAGCTTTCCGGCTGGAACGCCGAAAACGCATTTTTCCGGGTTGAGCTTGATGTCGTATGTTCGGAGGTTATCAAATGTGAGCCTCAAGTCGTCTACTAGAGATTCAACATGTCTTGTTTTGACGACCACATCATCTACATATGCCTCCACTGTTTTGCCGATCTGGCTTGCCAGACATGTCTGAATCATGCACTGATATGTTGTGCTGGCATTTTTTAGCCCGAAGGGCATTGTGTTGAAGCAGAATGGCCCGTATGGTGTGATAAATGCCGTTGCGGCTTGGTCTGGTTCTGCCATCTTAATTTGATGGTAGCCAGAATATGCGTCGAGGAAACACAACGAATCGTGTCCTACAGTAGCATCGATAATTTGATCGATGCGGGGGAGGGGGAAGGGATCCTTTGGACAAGCCTTGTTAAGGTTTTTAAAATCAACACACAGGTGCCAGGATTTGTCCTTCTTCGGTACCATCACCAGGTTGGCTAGCCAGTCCGGATGTTTTATATCTCTGATGAATCCGGCCTCCAATAGCTTTGCTAGCTCCTCTCCCATGGCCTGTCTCTTAGGTTCGAAAAAGCGCCGAAGAGCCTGTTTGACAGGTTTGAATCCTGCTTGGATATTTAAGCTGTGCTCGGCCAGCCTGCGTGGGATTCCTGGCATGTCTGAAGGGTGCCAGGCGAAAATGTCCCAGTTCTCTCGTAGGAACTCTCGCAATGCGGCGTCGACATCAGGGTTTAACTGTGCCCCGATGGAAGCTGTTTTATTGGGGTTCGTTGGATGGACTTGGAATTTGACTATTTCGTCCGCCGGTTTAAAGGAGGTGGACTTGGATCTTTTGTCGAGTACCACATTGTCCCTATTCACCGTAGAGCGTAGCGCAGTTAGCTCCTCAGCCGCTAGGGCTTCAGATAGTGCCTCGAGGGCCAGTGCGGCTGTCTTGTTTTCGTCATGGAGTGCTATGTCCGGATCACTAGCGAGAGTGATGATCCCGTTAGGCCTGGGCATCTTGAGCTTCATGTACCCGTAATGGGGTATTGCTTGGAAGACTGTAAATGCTTCCCTCCCTAGCAGAGCGTGATAACCGCTGCTGAACGGAGCCACCTGGAATGTGACCTCTTCGGACCTGTAATTATCCGCGTGTCGAACACCACATCTAGTGTGATTTTTCCTGTACAGCGCGCTTCCTGACTGGGGATTATTCCTCTAAAGGTTGTGCTGCTTCGCTCGATGCAGTTCCAGTCTATTTCCATTTTTTTGAAGGGTCTCCTCATAAATGAGGTTCAATCCGCTACCGCCGTCCATGAGTACCTTGGTAAGACGAAAGCCATCCACTATTGGACTGAGGACCAATGTGGCTGGTGCTCGGGCTGTTCGGGAATTAGGTTCATCACTGGCGTTAAAGGTAATAGCCGTGTCACTCCATGGGTTTATTGTTGCTACTTGGTAGACTTCAGCAAGGCTGCGGAGTGTCCTTTTTCGCATATTATTTGATGCGAAAGTCTCGAAGACTGTTAATACCGTATTGGTGTCTCTGGGGTGGCTTTCTGTGGCCTCCAGAATTAGGAGATTTTCACCAATTTTGGCCACTTGCCGGAGTATCCAACATGCTCTAACGCTGTGAGTTGGTGTGGCGTCCTCTGTACTGTGAATTTTACAGGGTCCATTAAGCCATCCTTCCAGTACGGTTCCATGCCCTGTAGAGGGTTTTTGCTTTTTAGTGCTTGACCCGGGTGACTGGTGATGATGCACCCTTTTATTTCGGAATCGATTTGTATTCAGGGCCGGATTGTCCCAAAATTTTATTTCGGTTTTCCAGGCGCTTTCCATCGCATAGTATTTTCGTACAATGGACGCCAAGTCAGCGAAACGTGTAATATCACGGCGACTTATGGCGTTGAGTATTCCCTTGTCCGTGCAATTATTGCAGAAGGTTGAGATTGCGTCTTCCTCACGGCAGTCCCTTAGCCTGTTCTTAACCAGGAGGAATCTGGCCCAGTAATGATGTACTGTTTCATCGGGTTCTTGCCTGATTTTGGATAGATCGCTTATGTTGGGGTGGGTGGGTGGAATTAAATCCGAAGCCTCACCCCATTTAAGGCTCAGAGGCCGAGGAATTTCCGAACTCGAAAATTTGGATTCCTGGATGTTGTCCAATGAATCCAGCCTGTCGCCTGACTCTAAATTCAGGTCTTGAGTGATATCCTCCCCTCCGCGGGTATCCGGCTTGGAGGGATCGGGAATCCGGACGTAGCGAGTCTTTAAGATAGATGAAGGGTCGCTGCACTGTCCCTCTACCACGGCAACGTGATGGGTGACATGGGGAGAGTTAATCTCTCTCAGGTCGGGTTTAGACCCAATCTGGTCGTAATCCGTGGCGACTCCCAGGGCGGCGAAGCGATCCAAGAGCTCGTTTATGGAGGAGAGCTCCATTGGATCTAACTTCTCGGTGAGTTCCGAGCTGACATAAAGATTGTTTTGGATGGCTCGAGAGGTCATCATCGGCGCAGAAGCCGAACATGCGGTCATATGAAAACCACCTAGTCGGAGGGTTTGGCCGACAGCCAAATCTCCCTTAGCAACGGTGCCGTCTTTAAAGACGGGGCGAGGCATCCTTCCTGATGGCGACGACACAGAGGAACTCTCAATGAAAGCACCAATGTCGGTGTCAAAACCGGCGGATCTCGGGTAGGGGGTCCCGAACTGTGCGTCTAGGCCGGATGGTAATAGGAGGCGAGGGACACAAAGTTTTACCCAGGTTCGGGCCCTCTCGATGGAGGTAAAACCCTACGTCCTGCTTGATCAATATTGATGATATGGGTAGTACAAGAGTAGATCTACCACGAGATCGAGGAGGCTAAACCCTAGAAGCTAGCCTATGGTATGATTATTGTTGTCTATGTTGTCCTACGGACTAAAACCCTCCGGTTTATATAGACACCGGATGGGGTTAGGGTTACATAGAGTCGGTTGCAATGGTAGGAGATCTACATATCCGTATCGCCAAGCTTGCCTTCCACGCCAAGGAAAGTCCCTTCTGGACACGGGATGGAGTCTTCAATCTTGTATCTTCACAGTCCAACAGTCCGGCCAAAGGATATAGTCCAGCTGTCTGGACACCCCCCTAATCCAGGACTCCTTCACATGACCTCTCCAAATCCACTTTCATAATTATCATAATAAGATTCAACATCCTCCAAAATAGTGGGATCATTACTTCCTAAAGTTGACACTCTTCCAAACCCACTTTGATCAATATAATCATCATAAGTAGGAGGCATGCACTACATGAAATATGTCAACTTATGACCTTCTGTCAGTGACCCTCGAAGAATTGGTCATAAATTTATGACCATTTTAGACCAATTGGTCAAAAGCTGTTCAGGGGGCTCCAAACCCTAAACCATTGCGACCATTTTGGTCAGAAAGGTCGTAATTTCCTTACACGAAATGGTCACAAAGCAAACAGTGCTAGTCCGCTGCCTTATTTCTAGTTGTTAATGACCAATATAGATGGTCATAGCCTTGTAGATTGTGGTGGGTTGTGATGACTAGGCGCCATCTCATTAGTTTTGCCTATGTGTCATGTCCATGTGGCAGTTTTTGCCCTAGGTTGTGAAGCAACCTATATTTCTATCATTCCCAAAATTCCCAAAAAATCTCATAAATTCTTTGGGGCATATCTTCATCAAATATATAAAAATCCTTCCTTGCCTAGTTCAAAACTAATTCAACAATATTCATTTTCCTATTCTGTTCACAACAACACTTTATAAAGGAAGTGCTATTTATATATTCTTGATTGCCCTCGGAATTTTTGGGCACTCTTTCCTATCCAAATCATTACCGCATGACAAAATTCAGCTCCATTTGCCTAGCAAATCTTCTTCGGCAAATTTCCAAAGTTTTTGTCCACCTAGAAGCATTCTGAAGGAAGTACCTTTTTTATATCTCTAAATGACATGAAATTTATACAGTTCCTTCATATGTCCAAATTATCACCCTCCTCCAAATTGCAGCTCAGTCAAATCATCTATGTGAGCCCAGGTTCAATTTATATTTTATGGCCAAATTGGCATGTTGCAAAGCAAGTATTATATAGACCCCTCCTATTACCCTCAAACTTTTCGGGCACTCTTCCATACCCAAATCATTGCCACATGATAATATTCAGCTCAATTTTCCTAGTAAATCTTTCTCGGGAAATTTCCAAAGTTTCTACCTCGAGAGAAGCTTTGTGAAGTAAGTACTAGCTAGGCTTACCCAAATGATCTGAAAATTTACCAGCGCATGACCATACCTAAGTAACTTACCTACACCAATTTTGAGCTTATTTCATTCATCCAATCTCTCTCACTAGTTTTCCCAAGTTTCTGTCCATAGAAGAGCATTGTGAAGGAAGTACTACTTTGGCATGTCCAAATGGTATCAATTTTCTACAATGCTTTCCTATGCCCAAATAACCATCCTTCACAAAATTTCAGCTCACTCCATTCATTATTTTGAGCCCAGCTTCAACATTCATATTTTTGTCCAGCGTGGTACTTTGCAAAGCAAGTACCACCTAGGATCCTCCTTTTGAGCTCAAAATTTGTGAAGATATTCTCCTTAGTAGATGATCATCCTCAGCCAAAACTCACGCCCAGTGGCCACGTGCATTTCCCGTACCGCTAATCAAACACTTGGCTGCTAATTCATGTTTGAGCATCGATCGGTCTCCTCATGAGAATATTATGTTGTAATTTTCTTCCTAGCACCAACCTGGGGAGTGCCCAACCCACTAGACATGTCTAGGCCACCCAGAACACATGGCAACGCCACGGTCACGCGGTGACCACGCGGCGGGCATGTGAGTTTACGCGCTCTAGAGATGGGGCCCTCGGCCACCGCCCAAACCTCGACGTATCGCCACCAAACCATGTATTTATGATTAAATAGGTACTTATGTACCTAGAAATGATTTTTGGAAAAAATAAATAGCAAACTATGAGGCAGCTGCAGTTCAAATTTGACCCGCTTCCAACTGAATCGGCGGAAATTTGTCTTTTTCACGAGAGGTGGATCAAAACTTTTTACACCCAACCATTTTGTCAATTGTGCATTAAATATGTCCTAGTATTTTAGAAAATTGATTTGGTCCAATTTTGCAACAATTATTTGGTAGTTCCTTCACAAAAAAACCTCCTTTCGGGCACTCGGAAAATTAAAAATGGTTTTTTCATCCAAAGAAAATGAAAACTTCCTTAGGCAACATTGTTTGCCATTCCAATATGCACCCTTGTGCACAATATGAGATCATTTGAACAAACTATGCCACGAATGTGGCCATAAGATTGATCATTTGGCTTGAAAGCCATGAATCTTCAGAGATGATAGCTCATTTCTGAGAACACTTTTTTTAAAATAATTGCCGTATTACAAGTTTGTTATTTTTCTTGGGAACTTGGCCACATATAATGACACAATGCGAAGGTTTCCCAATTTTTTGATTTTTTTTGAATTTTTTATGCCCGTTTCAAAATGCGGTCAAAACGGCGGGCTTGACCGTTCCTAGCTAGTGGTTGAATCTTGGAAAACTTTTGGTGTTTCTCTGATTAAATAGGTACTTATGTACCTACAAATGATTTTTGGAAAAAATAAATAGCAAACTATGAGGCACCTGCAGTTCAAATTTGACCCGCTTCCAGCTGAATCGGCGGAAATTTGTCTTTTTCACGAGAGGTGGATCAAAACTTTTTACACCCAATCATTTTGTCAATTGTGCATTAAATATGTCCTAGTATTTTAGAAAATTGATTTGGTCCAATTTTGCAACAATTATTTGGTAGTTCCTTCACAAAAAAACCTCCTTTCGGGCACTCGGAAAATGAAAAATGGTTTTTTTGTCCAAACAAAATGAAAACTTCCTTAGGCAACATTGTTTGCCATTCCAATATGCACCCTTGTGCACTATATGAGATCATTTGAACAAACTTGGCCACGAATGTGGCCATAAGATTGATCATTTGGCTTGAAAGCCATGAATCTTCAGAGATGATAGCTCATTTCTGAGAACACTTTTTTAAAATAATTGCCGTATTACAAGTTTGTTATTTTTCTTGGGAACTTGGCCACATATAATGACACAATGCGAAGGTTTCCCAATTTTTTGATTTTTTTTGAATTTTTTATGCCTGTTTCAAAATGTGGTCAAAACGGCGGGCTTGACCGTTCCTAGCTAGTGGTTGAATCTTGGAAAACTTTTGGTGTTTCTCTGATTAAATAGATACTTATGTACCTAGAAATGATTTTTGTAAAAAATAAATAGCGAACTATGAGGCAGCTGCAGTTCAAATTTGACCCGCTTCCAACTGAATCAGCGGAAATTTGTCTTTTTCACGAGAGGTGGATCAAAACTTTTTACACCCAACCATTTTGTAAATTGTGCATTAAATATGTCCTAGTATTTTAGAAAATCAATTTGGTCCAATTTTGCAACAATTATTTGGTAGTTCCTTTACAAAAAAACCTCCTTTCGGGCACTCGGAAAATGAAAAATGGTTTTTTCGTCCAAAGAAAATGAAAACTTCCTTAGGCAACATTGTTTGCCATTCCAATATGCACCCTTGTGCACAATATGAGATCATTTGAACAAACTATGCCACGAATGTGGCCATAAGATTGATCATTTGGCTTGAAAGCCATGAATCTTCAGAGATGATAGCTCATTTCTGAGAACACTTTTTTAAAATAATTGCCGTATTACAAGTTTGTTATTTTTCTTGGGAACTTGGCCACATATAATGACACAATGCGAAGGTTTCCCAATTTTTTCATTTTTTTTGAATTTTTTATGCCCGTTTCAAAATGCGGTCAAAACGGCGGGCTTGACCGTTCCTAGCTAGTGGTTGAATCTTGGAAAACTTTTGGTGTTTATCTGATTAAATAGATACTTATGTACCTAGAAATGACTTTTGTAAAAAATAAATAGCGAACTATGAGGCAGCTGCAGTTCATATTTGACCGCTTCTAGCTGAATCGGCGGAAATTTGTCTTTTTCACGAGAGGTGGATCAAAACTTTTTACACCCAACCATTTTGTCAATTGTGCATTAAATTTGTCCTAGTATTTTAGAAAATTGATTTGGTCCAATTTTGCAACAATTATTTGGTAGTTCCTTCACAAAAAAACCTCCTTTCGAGCACTCGGAAAATTAAAAATGGTTTTTTCGTCCAAAGAAAATGAAAACTTCCTTAGGCAACATTGTTTGCCATTCCAATATGCACCCTTGTGCACAATATGAGATCATTTGGACAAACTATGCCACGAATGTGGCCATAAGATTGATCATTTGGCTTGAAAGCCATGAATCTTCAGAGATGATAGCTCATTTCTGAGAACACTTTTTCAAAATAATTGCCGTATTACAAGTTTGTTATTTTTCTTGGGAACTTGGACACATATAATGACACAATGCGAAGGTTTCCCAATTTTTTGATTTTTTTTGAATTTTTTATGCCCGTTTCAAAATGCGGTCAAAACGGCGGGCTTGACCGTTCCTAGCTAGTGGTTGAATCTTGGAAAACTTTTGGTGTTTCTCTAATTAAATAGATACTTATGTACCTAGAAATGATTTTTGTAAAAAATAAATAGCGAACTATGAGGCAGCTGCAGTTCAAATTTGACCCGCTTCCAGCTGAATCGGCGGAAATTTGTCTTTTTCACGAGAGGTGGATCAAAACTTTTTACACCCACCATTTTGTCAATTGTGCATTAAATATGTCCTAGTATTTTAGAAAATTGATTTGGTCCAATTTTGCAACAATTATTTGGTAGTTCCTTCACAAAAAAACCTCCTTTCGGGCACTCGGAAAATTAAAAATGGTTTTTTCGTCCAAAGAAAATGAAAACTTTTGACAACCAATCATTTTGTCAATTGAACATTAAATATGGCCTAATATATTATAAAAATAATCTGGTCCCATTTTGCAACAAATATATGGTAGGTCATTTAAAAAAACTCAATTTACGCACTCGAAAAATAGAAAATGAATTTTTTGACCAATTTAGATGGTCATAACGTCGTACTGTATTCTGATTGGTCCGTGGACGCATCACGCGGATCATGCATCGAATACCGTCGGATGATCGTGGATCCAATGGCAGTCATCAGCCCTTCCACACCATCCCCGAAACCCTACCTCTGCCCTGTTGTAATTTTACATCCACCCCCCGCCTCCTTTCTTTCCCTTGCTCTCTTCTCCTCCTCTCCCCTTCCAGATCCGCCTGCACACCACTCCTCCTCCCTTCCAGATCACAGCCACCACCTCCTCCTTTCTAGATCGCCGCCTCCACCTCCCTCCAGCCGAGCTCCCCGCCGTCCATGGCCTTCCCCATGCCCTCCTCCTATCTCCCATCCCCTTCCCTCACTGCGAGCCCTTCTCCCCCGCGAGCCCTCTCTCTCTCCCTCCCGCGACTCCTCTGCTCCACTCGATTCCGGCGAGTTGAGGCGGCTCTCGCCGGCGCGCAGCACACCCCGGGCTCCCCTCACGGAGCTCTTCCCCCCCTCCCGTCAGATCCGTGTCTCGCACCCTCTAGTGCAAGCCTGCAACATCACCCGTGGCTAGGGTTCCAGCCGCCACTTTAACTTCGTCGGGATCTGCCACATGTAATGACGGCGAGGCCAAAGGTGGCCGGATCTAGCACCGGTAAGCCCCTCCCCACCTTCTTCCTGCAGCATCTCCTCACCTCACCTCGTCTCATGCTCCTTTTTGTAGATATGCGTTCACCGTGTTCCTGGTCTCCGGCTATGGCGAGGGGCGGGAGCATGCGCCGGAGTTCACCTCCTTCGGGCGGGCGGACGGGGTGGCCTCCTCCTGCGGGAGGCGGCCGGGAGCACTGGGCTTGGATCACGGACGTCGGCATCATCTTCTCCGACTCAGACTAGGGCACCGCTGCTCCCGTCTCCAGTCCCTTGCCATTAGAGCACGGACGCCACTGCTCCCGCCTCCAGTCCTGACAGGTGACAACCGACGCCCTCATCTCCTCCAGCACTGGTTGTCCCTGTTTCCAGTGCCGATCCTGGCCTCGTGGGTGAGTTCTTGGAGAATCATTGCTTCCCGGTTTCCGCTTATACACTGAATCTCTAAACTTGTTGTCCATGTTATAGTGTGTGCTTGCTTGCACAACTTTGTACTATCAAAATAGAGTGCGTGCTTGCTTGCTGTCCATTCAACATGGGAATCAGGCGGGTTAGTTTGGTTTATTTGGTTCTGTTGTTGCTTTGGGCTAGTTTGGTACGTATGGGTTCAAATGGGTGCTTAATAGGAACGGACTGGATTGGTCTATGTTGAACAGAAAATCGAACTGGACTGGGGTGGTTTGGTTTGATGCCGTACAAACTGAAATGGTCTGAACCCGGGGGTTCAACCGGCACTGCCGCACCAATCGCAACCCACATGAACAAACTAATACCAATGCTCAAGTGTTTCTCTGTGTTGAGAGTGGATGTGTTGACGCCCAGGACATGTTAGTACTGTAACCTGTAAGCTGTAAGCTGTAACTGATGTAATCCTGACGTAATGAAAATTGCTTTGAGGATTTGTCAATTATACAGAGCTCTCCATGCCCAAGCTGAGAAATTCTTGTTGTCAATCTGTTTGATGCCATAATTTTCTTACCATCATATTATATGTGCCGCTCAACATTCAACCTGCTTTAATCTGTACTAGTATTCAGTTTGTACCTCATCTAGCACACTGCCTAAAATTGCCACTATTCTTTCAATGAAATTAGTAGAATTACCTTGTGATTCCTCTGTTTGCTTCACATTATGGTAGCTCTACTGCTAGTGTCTTACTAGCTTGTTTTGACTCCTCGTGTTCCCGCTTGTAGTTGATTTTCCATGTGCCTAGGTATATGGGTAGTAAACGTGCAAGCAAACATTTGAACTCAAACCCATCCATGCTATGTACTATACTATACTGAAGAAGTAATGTAGATGAATATATATGCAGTTTTTGAAACCATCCTCTAATCTTTGCTTGTTTTTACAGTTTGGTGCTACAGTTTAAACCATCACCTAATCTGTGCCTTATCTAGAAATTTTGGCATGAAATTAAATCTGGCTGCTTGTTTACATTCAAAGTCCATATATATGATGCTGAAATAAATGAACACCATATATAGAGAACTAGTACTAATTTATGTTCTGAACATGCATGGTTTGAAATGTCTAAATCAAAGTTATCTTGTATTGTTTCTGGTTGATTTTGTTGTGCTGACTGCTCACAAAAAATATATATCTTTCAGAGTCGATACATAAAGGACTGCAAGAGATTATATGGCAGGATACTGGACAGTAACCGTGTCAAGTCCTCCATTCAAGCAAAGTCCAAGGATCGGTCTGAGATGGAGTAGTTTGTCCTGCCTGTGCAATGTTCTTTCCAGCATCTCAGCTATGTACTCTAATTACTGGAGTATTCTGTAGATTCTTTTCAATTAAACTACTCCAGAGATGAGTCTTTTACATTAACTAAATCTAAATGAAACATTAGATGAAACTTGCCAGAGATTATTTAAATATTACAGTAACTATTTGACACACATATTGTCATGCATCAGTAGTAGCATTAGTTGAAACTTTTATAGTAGGACTTGCTGTTATAGTGGGACTTATCTCTGTAATTTAGCCAAACTTCATGTCACATGTACTAGTGTGCTAAAACTACTACTTTGTTTTAAACAAGTACTAATGTTTTGGTAGGACAAGAAGTTTCAAATTCTTATGCTAGTTTATGTTCTCTTTTTAGGTTATGAGAAGATATGCTGCTGGAAATAACTTTTGCTGATAATCCTTTGTTTTGAACAAGTACTATTGTTTTGGTAGGACAAGAAGTTTCAAATTCTTATGCTGGTTTATGTTCTCTTTTTAGGTTATGAGAAGATATGCTGCTGGAAAGATGCTCTTAGCAAACTGGAAGGGTTGCAACCAAATCCAATTGACAACATGGCAGTGGTCTCTGAATATCTAAGCTAGTGATCATCTTTTCAGCGATTCCTTTTCTGTTTGGCCTTCTCGTAGGTAGTGTACATTAGTTGTCTGTTGGAGTTGTGATGGCAGTATATCTTCTTTGTTGCTTCGCTGTCGTTTGATATAGATGGCATTCTTTTAGTTGCTATTGCTTATGTATAGATAATCTGATGAAGATGTACATATGATATATGATTGTACGGCGAAACAAATATTGCTTTGATAGCAAAATAAAAAAAACTCATATATTTCTCTGTTGTCCAGTCCTATGAATTAGCGGGCTGAAAATATTGATGGGTTGGAAGAGGCTTTGGCCCAAACAATGCTGGACAAAGATGGAACAAAAAAATTCTCAAAAATAGAAAATGGACCGCAAAAAGGCTGAGGCCCAGAAAATGGAAAAGGCTTAGAAAACAAAAAACGCCATGTTGGGCTAGGCCCATGTAGCTAGCGAAAATTAACTGAAAAAAACATAAAATTGGCTGAATTAATGGGCTCGGCCCATGTAAAACCCCCAATTGGACCGGGCTGATTTTAACCAACGACCTTTTCAATTCGTCGCAATTTTTCCACGTCAGATTGCCACGTCGGATCCGACATGGCCTGGGGAGAGAGCTAGCGACCAAAATAGAAGGTCATAGGATCAATGACCTTTTGTTAAAGGTCGCTATAGTCAGTTTACGACCGCCAGCTTTTGACCTTCTGTTTTTGGTCACAAAAAGGTCGTAAATGGAAATTTGTGACCTTTCAGTGACCAATAGTGGTGGTCACAAGTTGACATATTTCTTGTAGTGATGCTATCATCATTATAAATTTGCATATCAAAACTTGGGAGACTAAAAAATCATCTTCATTAAATGTAGCATCCCCAAGCTTGGGATAAACATTAATCGCAGCAAATATATTCTCAAAAACATCATCTTCATCAAACATAGCATCCCCAAGCTTGGGCCTTTTCATATCATAAGCATAATCACTCTCATCATTAATAGTATGGATAGCTCCAATAGTATAGCAATTATCATGATCACAAGGGGTAATAGGAGCAACATCATTTGGAGAGATACCTTTTTACCTTTGCTTCTCCGTATTTTCTTTTTCTTCTTCACATCATGTGTGGGTTCAACCCTCTTTTTGGAGCTCCTTATTAATGAGATTGGTTGAATAGAAGGCTCCTCCTTGTCACCTGATTCATCATAAGAAATAATAGGAGGATATTGGGAAGTCTCTTCCCTTTCATTAGTATTCTCTTCATCCTCTATTTATTTTCTTTTCTTTTTGTAATTGGCAATATAAGGGTTTTCAATGCAATTCACTGCACAATACATATAAATTTCCTCTAGATCAAAATCAAGAAATTTATTGAAATTAAATTTTGGAATACCCTCAGTTATACGTTTCATTTCTTCATAACCCAAAAGAAGACTAAGCTCTTTATGATGCTCAAGGGTAATCAAGTTATCACAATTTTTGGACATGACTTGATCATGAAACAAATAGCATTGGAGCTTTAAATGACCATGTTCATTGCAAAGTTCACAAGGATGGCGATAAATATTGAATCTTTCAGCACAAACATCTGGCCTTTCTTGCAACAATTTAGTTTCTAAATGCTTATGCCTCTTGCAATATCTATCTTCCCTATTTGGTGTGTACTTGCAAACCCAATGCACTCCACAAAAATTGACATGTTTATAGGAGACATTTTCATCATAACTAGTGCAATCATCATTAGTACTATGGATATTCAAGGAGTTCATACTAACAACATTGCAATCATGCTCATCATTCAAAGATTTAGTGCCAAACATTTTAATGCATTCTTCTTCTAACACTTCGGCACAATTTTCCTTTCCATCATACTCACGAAAGATATTAAAAAGATGAAGCTTATGATGCAAACTTAATTCCATTTTTTTGTAATTTTCATTTATAAACTAGACTAGTGATAAAACAAGAAACTAAAAGACTCGATTGCAAGATCTAAAGATATACCTTCATGCACTCACCTCCCCGGCAACGGCGCCAGAAAAGAGCTTGATGTCTACTACACAGCCTTCTTCTTGTAGACGTTGTTGGGCCTCCAAGTGCAGAGGTTTGTAGGACAGTAGAAAATTTCCCTCAGGTGGATGACCTAAGGTTTATCAATCCGTAGGAGGTGTAGGATGAAGATGGTCTCTCTCAAGCAACCCTGCAACCAAATAACAAAGAGTCTCTTGTGTCCCCAACACACCCAATACAATGGTAAATTGTAAAGGTGCACTAGTTCGGCGAAGAGATGGTGATACAAGTGGTATATGGATGGTAGATAAAGGTTTTTATAATCTGAAAATATAAAAACAGCAAGGTAACTAATGATAAAAGTGGGCACAAATGGTATTTCAATGTGTGGAAACAAGGCCTAGGGTTCATACTTTCACTAGTGCAAGTTCCCTCAACAATAATAACATAATTGGATCACATAACTATCCCTCAACATGCAACAAAGAGTCACTCCAAAGTCTCTAATAGCGGAGAACAAACGAAGAGATTATGGTAGGGTACGAAACCGCCTCAAAGTTATTCTTTCCAATCAATCCGTTGGGCTATTCCTATAAGTGTCACAAAGAGCCCTAGAGTTCGTACTAGAATAACACCTTAAGACACAAATCAACCAAAACCCTAATGTCACCTAGATACTCCAATGTCACCTAGATACTCCAATGTCACCTCAAGTATCCGTGGGTATGATTAGACGATATCCATCACACAATCTCAGATTCATCTATTTAGACTAACACAAAGAACTTCAAAGAGTGTCCCAAAGTTTCTACCGGAGAGTCTAGACGAAAATGTGTGCCAACCCCTATGCATAGGTTCATGGGCGGATCCCGCAAGTTGATCACCAAAACATACATGAAGTGGATCAATAGAATACCCCATTGTCACCATGGGTATCCCACGCAAGACATACATCAAGTGTTCTCAAATCCTTACAGACTCAATCCCATAAGATAACTTCAAAGGGAAAACTCAATCCGTTACAAGAGAGTAAAGGGTTAGAACATCATAAGATCCAACTATAATAGCAAAGCTCGCGATACATCAAGATCGTACCATCTCAAGAACACGAGAGAGAGAGAGAGAGAGATCAAACACATAGTTACTGGTACATACCCTCAGCCCCGAGGGAGAACTACTCCCTCCTCGTCATGGAGAGCATCGGGATGATGAAGATGGCCACCGGAGAGGGATTCCCCCTCCGGCAGGGTGCCAGAACGGGTCTAGATTGGTTTTCGGTGGCTACGGAGGCTTCCGGCGGCGGAACTCCCGATCTATTGTGCTCCCTAAAGTTTTTAGGGTATATGGATATATATGGGAGGAAGAAGTACGTCGGTGGATCTCCGGGCTGTCCACGAGGCAGGGGGCGCACCCAGGGGGGTGGGCACGCCCCCCACCCTCGTGGGCAGCCCGGGACTCTCCTTGTCCAACTCCTATACTCCGTGGGCTTCTTCTGGTCCAAAAATAAGTTCCGTGAAGTTTCAGGTCAATTGGACCCCGCTTGATTTTCCTTTTCTACGATACTCTAAAACAAGGAAAAAAACAGAAACTGGAACTGGGCTCTAGGTTAATAGGTTAGTCCCAAAAATCATATAAAATTACATATAAATGCATATAAAACATGTAAGGTTGATAATATAATAGCATGGAACAATAAAAAATTATAGATACGTTGGAGACGTATCATTGACCAACTATTGTTATAATAAGGGTGATAACACCAATCTGGAGTATTGATGACTCCTTCCATGTCTGCCGGTTTACGATAAAACTGTACCGGGTTATGATAAACACCGGTTTATCCATATAATAATGGTGACTTGTAGTCAAAACCAGACCGGATCAATAAGTGCCGGATTATAACTGATCATGTACTGACAACTTAGCGTTGAAAGCCACGTCGGGTTTTAATAAACGCTGGTTTATGAGAAAATATTTATGAATCTTACCAAAAGAGAAAAAAACTTTGCAAAAAACACAAGAAGAATATGCAAGGCTTTTCATGGGCTGCCAGGCCCTAAATCGAGGCTTTTCATGGGCTGCCAGGCCACTATGTTAAACCAGTTTTCAAAGCCTTTTAAGATGGACCTCAATCTTTAACCAATCATCATTTTAACTTTGACAAGTTCAGGGTCTATGAGATTGACTTGTCAAATGTTCGATGGGTCATACCAGGTTTACCTGGACGGAGTGGCTTACTTAAAAAGGTAGGACAACCCGGGGTTTTAGGTGAATACACCTAGCTTCCAAGCCTGGCTTGATAGCCTATTGCAAGGGTGCAAACTCTTTGTTCTTTGAGAAGCAAAGAGCCCCCAAGCAACATTTGAGTTGTGCTCGGTGGGTGCCTATGATTGAGTTGTGCTGGTGCAACACTCTCTTTGGCCCCACATAATTTCCTTTTGGCCTTAAGCCTATCAAGAGGTGTAGCTATGGTGCGAATACAACCAAGCCCCCTAGTGATTTCCCTTTGGCCTTAAGTTGATCAAGAGGCGTAGCTATGGTTCCAATACGACCAAGCCCCCTAGTGATTTCCTTTTATATGTGTGGCTTTATAAGCCGGATCAATAGAACTCCGCTTTATAAACAGAAGCCCCCATGTAAACACACATGATGTAAAAACAACAAAGACCCCGCTTTAGCTGAGGCTCCGGTTTATTATATTGATCATAATATATACATTGTCATAATTATGTACATAAGAAGAGCCTGTGGCTCAAGTATAGTAAGGCCGAAGATGAGCTATATTCCACGGCCGTTGGGTCTCCTCCTCCGATTTACGTGAGTCTTTGTGCTCTCGAACATCAATAAGGTAGTATGATCCATTGCGCAGATTTTTGCTGAGCACAAAAGGTCCTTCCCAAGATGGGGATAACTTGTGCATATCAGTCTGATCCTGGATGAGCCGGAGCACCAGATCGCCTTCTTGAAAAGTTCTGGTTTTAACCCGGCGGCTGTGATAACGTCGCAGATCTTGTTGATAAATCGTCGAACGTGCTGCTGCAAGATCACGCTCCTCATCTAACAGGTCCAGTGAGTCCTGACGTGCTTTCTCATTATCAGCTTCAACATAAGCCGCCGCACGGGGTGAATCATGACGAATGTCACTAGGGAGAACCGCCTCTTCTCCATAAACCATGAAGAAAGGCATGTAACCCGTAGATCTGTTCGGTGTGATGTTGATACTCCATAATACGGAAGGTAACTCCTCCACCCAACAACCCGGCGTCCGCTTTAAAGGAACCATAAGACGGGGTTTGATACCTCTCAAAATCTCTTGATTGGCCCTCTCTGCTTGACCATTAGATTGGGGGTGAGCCACTGATGACACGTCAAGCCGGATGTGCTCACGTTGACAAAATTCTTCCATAGCACCCTTGGACAGACTAGTACCATTATCAGTTATAATGCTGTGTGGAAAACCAAACTGGAAGATCACCTTTTTGATTAATTGAACCACCATGGCCGCATCACATTTACTGACTGGCTCTGCCTCTACCCACTCGGTGAACTTACCAACCGCCACCAATAAGTGGGCTTTCTTGTCCTTGGACCTCTTAAAGGGCCCAACCATATCTATCCCCCAAGTTGAAAATGGCCAAGTGATGAGAATCATCCTTAATTCTTGAGCTGGAACGTGGGTTCGGCATGAAAATTTCTGACAAGCATCACACTTCCTTACCAAGTCCTCAGCATCAGAATGACCGTCAACCAGTAGAAACCGTGACGAAAAGCTTTAGTGACTAAGGATTTTGAACCGACATGGTGACCACAATCTCCTTTGTGGATCTCACAAAAAATCTCACAGCCTTCTTGAGGAGACACACAACGCTAAAACGCCCCTGTCACGCTGCAATGATGCAACTCCCCATCAACAATGGTCATTGACTTGGACCGCCGGATTATCTGCCGGGCCAGAGTTTCATCGTCCGGTAACTCACCCCGGTTCATGTACACCAGGTATGGGATTGTCCAATCCAGGATAACATGGAGAGCTGCCACCAACTGAGCCTCCAGATCAGGAATAGCCAACTCCTCCTATGTAGGTATCTTGACTGACGGATTATGAAGTACATCTAGGAAGACATTGGGTGTCACCGGTTTATGCTGAGAGCCTAAGAGGCTTAAAGCGTCCGCCGCTTCATTCTTTCGCCGGTCTATATGGTCAACCTGATAACCTTTGAAATGGCCAGCCACTATGTCCATCTCTCGTCGATGCGCCACCATGAGTGGATCCTTGGAATCCCAAGTACCAGACACCTACTGAGCCACCAGATCCGAGTCACCGAAGCACTTAACCCAGCTTAAATTCATCTCCTTAGCCATCCGAAGACCATGGAGCAAGGCCTCATATTCAGCTGCATTGTTAGTGCAAGGGAACATTAAACGGAGAACATAACAAAACTTATCACCTCGTGGGGAAGTTAATATGACTCTAGCCCCCGATCCCTCCAATTGTCTGGACCCATCAAAATGAATAGTCCAATAAGTGTTGTCTGGCTTTTCCTTCGGTGCCTGCAACTCTGTCCAATCATTGATGAAGTCCACAAGTGCTTGGGATTTGATTGCTGTGTGAGGCGTATATTTTAACCCGTGAAGTCCAAGCTCAATAGCCCATTTGGCAATCCGGTCAGTTGCTTCTCCGTTTTGGATGATATCTCCCAAGGGGGCTGAACGAACCACTGTGATAGGATGACCTTTATAATAATGCTTGAGCTTCCGGCTTACCATGAAAACCCCATACACCACCTTTTGCCAATGTGGGTACCTCTGTTTGGACTCAATAAGCACCTCACTGATGTAATAAACCGGTCGTTGAACCGGATACTCCTTTCCGGCCTCCTTGCGCTCCACAACAATAGCCACACTAACAGCCCGGGCATTAGCAACCACATATAGCAATATGGGCTCTTTATCGACCGGAGCCGCAAGGATAGGTGGCTTGGCTAACTGTCTCTGCATGTCCTCAAACGCTTTATCAGCAGCATCACTCCAGACGAAGTCATCTGTCTTCTTTAGCATCTGATACAAAGGGATAGCCTTCTCCCCAAGGCGACTGATAAACCGGCTTAAGGCTGCAATCCGGCCCGCCAAACGCTGAACATCGTTGATACACGCCAGTTTAGCTAGAGATGTGATAGTTGTGATCTTCTCCAGATTAGCTTCAATGCCCCTGTTAGACACCAGAAAACCCAAAAGCTTGCCTGCCGGTACACCAAAGACACATTTGACCGGATTAAGCATCATCTTATAAACCCGGAGGTTATCAAAAGTTTCCTTCAAGTCGTCTATCAATGTTTCCTCCTTTCTGTACTTCACCACAATATCATCCACTTAAGCATGAACATTGCGCCCAATCTGTTTATGAAGACAATTCTGGACACAGCGCTGATAAGTCGCCTGGGCACTCTTGAGCTCAAAAGGCATAGGTACATAGCAGAAGGCTCCAAAGGGAGTTATGAAAGCTGTCTTCTCCTGGTACTTAACTGCCATTTTGATCTGATGATAACCAGAATAAGCATCCAGAAAATACAAACGATCATAACCTGCCATAGCATCAATAATTTGATCGATACGAGGGAGAACAAAGGGATCAGCTGAACAGGCCTTGTTTAAGTCTGTGTAATCCACACACATACACCAAGTGCCGTTTTTCTTAAGTACCAGCACCAGATTAGCTAGCCACTCAGGGTGAAAGACCTCCACAATAAACCTTGCTGCCAAAAGCCGAGCTACCTCCTCACCAATAGCCTTACGCCTTTCCTCGTTGAAGTGGCGGAGAAACTACCTGACCGGTTTAAACTTAGGATCTATATTTAGAGTGTGCTCAGCGAGTTCCCTCGGTACACCTGGCATGTTAGAAGGCTTCCATGCAAAGATGTCCCTGTTCTCATGGATGAACTCGATGAGCACGCTTTCCTATTTTGGATCCAGGTTAGCGCTGATGCTGAACTGCCTGTATGAATCGCCAGGAACAAAGTCAACCAGTTTAATCTCCTCAGCCGATTTAAATTTCAGCGCCGGATCATGCTCTGTAGTTGGCTTTTTCAGAGAAGTCATATCTGTAGCACAAACCGACTCAGCATCAGCCGCATCACCCTCTTCACATTCCAAAGCAATCTTCCAGCTCCCATGCACTGTGATGGTCCCCTTATGACCCGGCATCTTAAGCTGCAGATAAACATAACAAGGCCTTGCCATGAACTTAGCATAAGTCGGCCGTCCGAACAGGGCATGATATGGACTCTTGATTTTCACCACTTCAAAAGTCAACATCTCTGATCTTGATTCATGATCATATCCAAAAGCAACCTCTAGAGCTATCCTGCCAACTGGGTATGACGATTTACCAAGAACCACACCATGAAAAACGGTGTTCGACGGTTTAAGATTCTTATCTATCAATCCCATGCGACGGAAGGTTTCATAGTAAAGGATATTGATACTGCTTCCTCCATCCATAAGTACCTTGGTGAATTTATATCCCCCAACCTGAGGTGCCACCACTAAGGCCAGATGACCTGGATTATCAACCCCGGGTGGATGATCCTCTCGATTCCACAAAATGGGCTGTTCAGACCAACGTAGATAACGAGGTACCGCCAGTTCAACGGAGTTCACGACCCTTTTATGAAGCTTCTGATCGCGCTTGCATAAGCTAGTGGTGAAGACATTATATTGCCCACTATTCAACTGCTTCAAATTGCTCTGATAACCCGATTGTTGCTGTTGTTGATTCCCCTGATGGTTATAACCTCCCTGGTTGCCCTGACTGCCTTGATTGCCATGTCCGGTTTGGTTGCCTTGGAATCCTGAACCGGAACTGCCACCACCATAACCCGACCCATGGAAACCGCCTCCTGATCCGCCGGGCGGTCCATGGTCGTATTGAAAGAGATTTGAATTTTTGAACTCCCGCATAATGAAGCAATCCTTCCAAAGATGTGTAGCTGACCTTTCCTTCGACCCGTGTTTTGGGCAAGGTTGATTTAACAGGCGCTCAAGATTGGGACCTGACCCTCCGCCCCGCTGGGGTGGTTTACCCTTACGCCGCTGACCGTTATCCTGGGTGTTGGTGTTAGCCACAAAGTCCAAGCTATTATCCGCCTTGCGTTTACCGTTGTTCCCATGACCTACCGGGTTATGCTGCTGCCCCTTTGCACTGCCATTCTTCTTTCCCTTCCCTGGCTTTTCATCCTCAGACTCAGGGTCCTTGGTGCTATCTAAATCGGCATACTTAACCAGAGCTTCCATAAGCGTTGCCATGTCATTGCAGTGACGTTTGAGCCTTCCCAACTTCAGTTTCAACGGTGTAAACCGGCAATTGCCTTCCAACGTCAAGACTGCTGTGTCAGCATTGATGCGGTCCGATGAATGCAAAATGGCTGAGACTCGCTTTACCCAATGGGTTGTAGACTCCCCATACTCTTGAACACAGGCGGCTAGGTCCACAATTGACATGGGCTGCTTACATGTATCCTTGAAATTCTGGATAAACCGGCTTTTTAACTCAACCTCCATGAGCCAATGGAGTTAGCTGGTAAACTTTTTAACCAAGTACGACATGTTCCTTCCAACATCATGGTGAAGTACTTAGCACATGTTGCATCATCCACATCCAACATCTCCATCGCCATCTCATAGCTCTCGACCCATGACTCAGGGGGTAAATCGGTAGTGTAATTGGGCACCTTACGAGGGCCCTTAAAATCCTTGGGTAGCCGCACGTTACGCAAGGCTGGGGTGAGACATGGCACCCCCAAAGAACTGAAGACCACACCTGGCTCCACTAAAGTGGTTGGACGAACTAGAGTAAGCTGACGAGCCGCGTGCTGTGCTGCTAACTCGGCTTCTCGACGTGCTCGACCGTGATCCACCACATCCTGCGCATTAGCACCGCCACCCGCCGGGTTATGCCCTCGCGGCGGGTTACAGTGTCGCGCACTGCTTGACACAGCCGGTTCATCAATATGCCTGCTGTAGCTCCGACTTGGATGGGGGGTGGAATGAATCCTCTCGCGACTATGCGAATAAGCCTGCTGCTGGGTCAAAGCCGTCTGAAGGAGCTCTCTAGCCCGTCGTGTCTCAACTGTCACTGGCGACTCACCTTTGATTGGGAGAGCTGCCAATCGTGAAGCGGTGGCCACGATGTTATCCAATGGGTTGGAGTAATGACCCGGAGGTGTTGGGACGTGTTGTGACAAGACATTGTTCTGACGAGGCAGGTCCATCATGCGCGGCTGAACCGGTGCCTCCCCTCGTTTTACTGCTGGCTGGTTACTGGTTCCTGCTCCTGGCGTGTTAAAGAGATTTCTTGCCTCATAAACCGGCGGAAGGTGCGACCGGTATCTTCTCCTCATGATATCATCTAATGCACTTTGATCCAGCATAAGACGGTAAGCCTGAGCCTCTAACTGGGCCCGCTCTGTAGCCATCCTGGTGTTCTCTGCCGCCAGGTCCGCTTTAGCCTAAGTTATCTGATCCTTCACCTTTGCAACTTCCGCGTTATGCCAATCCTGATCTGCCGGGTTAACCACAGCCGTCAGCAACGTTGCCAACGCATCGAATAAATAGGACAAAACTTGAGCCGGCGGCGGTGCAGACCCTCCTGCCCCAGCTGGTGTTGCCGCTACTGAACCGGAGATCATTGCTGCTGCAGTAGAAGAGTGCCGCACTAATTGTGTACCGGCCATGAAGATCGCAACCCGACTCAGTGGGTCAAGGGGGTCCGAAATACTGTCGCCATCGGAACCACCACTAATCCGGCCATCCTGCAGCTGATACAGTGACTCGGTCTCTCTGGTTGAAGATTCGTCATCAGAGTAGACAACGGCTTCGCCACCAGATGCCGATTTATCCTCATATTCCACTCTGTGGATGACACCTATGAAGGCGCACTTTACAGCGGGCTGAACCTGGGCAGATCTTGCACGCTGAGTCGTCTCGATGATGTCGGTACAAATGTCCGGCTCAGGGCACGGTTCACCGATCTTGCCGATGAAGACGTGAATCCCGCCAAAGGGGACCCGGTACCCGTACTCAATTGAGTCGGCCTCTGGGGCTCCATCCCGCGTCGTCGATGTAGAGCTTGCCGCGACGACTCTTAGTTATCCGGCCCAAAACGTATCCCTTGAGTCCTTCGAAGCTGCCCTTCAAGAACTCAAAACCATCGTGCGATAGCCCCACGGTGGGCGCGAACTGTCGTGGTTTTGTCATGGCAGATGTCCTCGTGAAAGGACTTAGTCGTGGAGCCATCGCTATGGGTTAGCTTAAAGGGGTTAAAGCAGACCAGGGACGCAAGAGTTTATACTGGTTCGGCCCCTTAGGGTGAAGGTGAAAGCCTAATCCAGTTGTGATGGAATTGCTAGGGTTTCAATGACCAGGGAGAGAATCCGCTTTGCCTGGCTCTCGAGTTGTTGTCTGTTGTTCCTAAACTGCCGCCGGGTCGTCCCTTTATATACACAGGTTGACGCCCGGTGGTTTATAGAATCCCGAGGCCGGTTCATAAACGTGTCCGGCTCGGTTTCTACCCTTCCTTGTCTTACAACATGAGTTACATATAATATGGCGGTTTATATCTACGGGCCCTAATCGCCTTTGGGCCCTAGGCCTTCATGTTAGATCTCCTCCTTAAAGCGTCATCCCTTTTATCTTCTTGGGATTCAAACATGATTAATTCCGTGTGGAGATAACCCGGCCCCTCATGGCCGGTTTATACTTAATAATAATATCCCCAACAATACCAGCTTTTCTTAACCTCAATCAATTCCTCAAATTTTGTCATTATTGCCTTTCACTTGCACGACTGAATGATGTGAATAATAATAAGAGTGCACATGTCGTGGACTAAGCTAGAATCTACAAACATTTATTCAAAGGAGAAAACAAGGTAATGTGGGCTCTTTGTTAGATCAACAATAATGCATATGAGAGCCACTCAACATTTTCATCGTGGTCTTCTCATTACGATGCCCCAAAGAAAAGAAAAGAATTTCAAAGAAACACACTAAAATATTTTTGGAGTTTGTGTTTTTCTGAAGGAAGTGAAACGAAAACGAGAAAAAAATATATACACGGGAAATCTCCCAACAAGCAAAATAAGAACGAGAAATCCTTTTGGGTTTTCTTTTAACATTACGGACTACCTAACAAATAAACCAGAAAGAAAAATAAAAAATAAACAAGAAATATTTTTGGATTTTTGCATTTTTTTTCAAACACACGAGAAGAAAGCAAAATAAAACTAACATGGATTATACAATGAAAAAGGATGAACACCGAAAACTAGAATGAATGTGTGATGCATGCATGAATGTAATGTCGGTGAGAAATACGTACTCCCCCAAGCTTAGGCTTTTGGCCTAAGTTGGTATATGGCGACGGCTCAAAGTAGCTGCCCTTGGGTAGTGCGGAGGCTCCTGAGGGTTCCACTGGTTGGAGAGCTCTGATGAACAGACTCCGGATATGGCTCAGGTACTGGTGTTGGCTCAGGTGCTGGGGGTTGTGTCAGACCCCAGTATGCATAGATGTCCTCAGGCATAATAGTGTACCTACGTGAATAAAGATCGAACAAAGAAGGTGCCGGTAAAGTAATAATCTCACGAGTCCCCTGGCTAAATACTAAGTTGTAACGAAGTCTCCTGTGCTTATCATTGTTAATAAAATGATGCGCCACCATACTAGCATAGTCTAAATATTTAGTAGGTAGCAACCTCTCCTCCGCCTCCTCATGTATAATAGGAATCTCAAAATGTTCAGCGAGGCAAGAGGTATAGATACCACCATAAATAACACCTTTCGAATGGTTTGTGTGTAACCGTTGAGCAACCATGGCGCCCAAACTAAAAGTTCTACCAACATATAAAGCATGGTGCAAAATAGCAAGGTCAGGCGGACTGAACGCTCCACTCTCCCACCGACCAGTCAAACATCTCCCAATAGATAATGCATAGTAATGTAAGATGGGAAAAAATGCAAACTAGCCACTCTCGCTTCTGACACTCCCCTTGTCTCTCCCATAGTAGTTTCAAAGAAAAAATCCTCCATGTCCCTAGGATGTGGATCACAATGACTGCAATCATAAGGTATTTTGCAGACATTGCAAAAATCATATAGTGTCATTTCCTTAGGCACATCACAGAGGTTAAATGCTACCATGGGTGGTTCCTTCCTCGGATAAAAGTGAAAGCTTTGCACGAAGGTATTAATGAGTAGGAGATATTGGTCACACTTATCTTCAAGGAAGGGAATGATGTCGGCATTGTTCGCCAAGTAATAGAGATCCTCATGAATTCATGCTTCCTTAAAAATGTGTTGCTTGGCCACTCACACGGTCGAACCTCCGCTGCACGCGGAAGATGGTACTTGGGCTTACTCTCTAGAGTTTCCTCCGAATCCCGGCTTGATGAGCCTATTAACCACCTGCTCATGGTTTTCATTTTCTTTGAAAGTTTTTTGAAATTTTTAGCAACTCATAATAAAAGTGAACCAAACTCAACAAAATCGATACCAACTACTCCTACAAGTGTCTAGAGGTCATATCATGCACCAAAACTAGTTTGAACCATATAAATTTGACATGCAAGCTCAAGAACACAGTCTCTAACAGTAGCTAAATGTGCAAATAATAAACCACTAGAACAAAAACTAATTGGACCATCGGAGGAGTCACATACTGATGAGCAATCCCCCAAAACAGCTTTGGAAATGGAGCTACGAGCAAGGAGATCAAAAATTGCAGCAAGAAGAGCAAGAACACGGGCTATGGAGCAAGTTTGATTTTTTCTGGAGGAAGAGGATGAGCATGGGTGGCAGCAATAAGTGAGGGGGACTACATGGGCCCCACAAGCTTGCATGGAGCACCCATAGGGATGGGCTCCCCCTGTGAGCTTGTGGCTCATAGGTGCATCCCCCTGGGGTGTGTTCAGTGCCACTATTTTTTAAATTTTTCAGAAAAAATCATATTAATTTTTCATGGCATTCTGAGAACTTTTATTTTCTGGTCATTTTTATTGCACGAGTAATTCAGAAAATAGTATAACCATGGCATTTCTACTTTGTTAGTTCTAAATAATAGAAAGTAAAAAGTGGGTACAAAAATTTGTGTTTACTTAATTCATCGACCACATGCCCGTCAAAAGGAATCCATTAATAAGGTTGATCAAGTCTTAATAAAAAACTTCTTTTGAATGACATGAAACCTGAGAATCTTCGTATAACACTAGGTTAACTCAACGGGGATATGCATGTCCCCAATAATAAGAATTTGATATTTCTTTTTGACAGTAGGAATAGGGAATTCAAAACTTTTTGAAATTTTTCCAATGGAATTGATACTGTTCACTTGACGTTGTTTCTTCGAAAAGTGTACTGTATGCTCATTACCATTGACATCAAAAGTGACATTGCCTTTGTTGCAATCAATAACATACCCTGTAGTATTCAAAAAGGGTATACCAAGGATAATCGACATACTATCGTCCTTGGGTATATCAAGAATAACAAAGTTCATTAAGATAGTAACGTTCGCAACTACGACAGGCACATCCTCACAAATACCGATGGGTATAGCAGTTGATTTATCAGCCATTTGCAAAGAGATTCCAATTGGTGTCAAATTATTCAAATCAAGCCTTCAATACAAAGAGAAAGGCATAACACTAACTTCGGCTCCTAGATCACATAAAGTAGTTTGAACATAGTTTCTTTTAATGGAGCATGGTATAGTTGGTGTTCCTAAGTCTCCTAGTTTCTTTGATATTCCACCCTTAAATGAATCATTTGGAAGCATGGTGGAAATTTCAGCTTCCGGTATCTTTCTTTTATTTGCGACAATATCTTTCATGTACTTAGCATAGGGAGAGCTTTTCAGAATATCAGTCAAACGAAGGCGCAAAAAGATAGGTCTAAGCATTTCAAAAAAGCGCTCAAATTCTTGTTCATCCTTATTCTTTGAAGCTTTAGGAGGAAAAGGCATGGGTTTCTGAACCCATGGTTCTTGTAGCGATCCAACCTCAAACACTCGAATCTCTATGCATAAGTGTCATCCCTGGATCGGTAATGGTGACACACATAGTACTTGATGGATTTATAAGAGAGTTGCAATCACACACTTATTACATCGAATATATCATAAGTGAGTACTTATTACAATAATATGGCTGAAGGCCATCTAATAAGATAACAGCGGAAGGCTTGGAAGATAAGCGAGTCCATCAACTCCAATGGCATAGCTGAGTGCAAAACAACGACCTAGCGCACCTTACTCTTCATCTGAAAAGTCTGCAACATATGTCGTGGAAGTGTCACGACAGATGTCCTCATGGAAGTACTTAGTTGTGGAGCCATTGCGACGAGCTTAGCTTAAAGGGGTTAAATGGGACAAGGGACGCGGAGAGCTTATACTGGTTCGGCCCCTTGCGGTGAAGGTAAAGGCCTACTCCAGTTGAGGTGGTATTGCTAGGGTTTCGATTACCAGGGAGCAAACACGCTTTGCCTGGTTCTCGTTTTGATGTTTCTTGCCCTAAGCCGCTGTTGGGTCGTCCCCTTATATACACGGTTTGACGCCCAGCGGCCTACAGAGCCCCGGCCGGCTCATACAATGTGTCCGGCTCGGTGACGTATCTTACATGCCTTATATTACAAGTGTACTCATACATGGCGGTTTACACTTACGGGCCTTAAGCCATCTCTGGTCTTGGGCCTCTTACCAGCCTATCTATGAACCGCTGTCTGGTATACTCTCTTGGGCTTCCGGGATGAACCATCATTGTGGTTGACCCGGCCCCTCCTAGGCGGGTCATACCTGATAGTCATAGCCCCAACATTAGGCCCCAGGTTGATTTGAACTTGTTCAGGTCAATCTTCAACACTTAGCAAAAATCATTCTTCCTCTGCTGTTAAACATTGTAAGCCGCCATGACGTCATCTCCGAAAAATTTCGGAAACCCGCCATGACGTCATCTTTAACGGATCTTTTATCCTTAATGACCTTCCGAAACTCGAGGCATTTAATTAGCTGGATAATCATCATTTGGCCTCCTCATTTTTCGCGCCCACCTGTTACTCTTTTCCTTATAAATAGGGTCAAACCACCCCTTTCTCATTCTCCTCTCTTCTCCTTCTCATCTTCTTCTTCCTCGTGATGCACCAGCCCTCATGAGCTCCGCCGTCGTCGACCTCCGTCCCCTTCATCAACTCCGGCCGCTGCATCGTCTTGAACGATCCAAAAACGCCACGGCACTCCTCCGCTATCAACTAGCATCATTAAGTCTCCCCTTTTCCTTTTCATGGATCTGTTCTTTAGGGTTTCAGTGTTCGTCGGTGTTCATCACTGCTCCTCCTTCTTCTTGGTAGATTGCATAGTTCTGATCCGAAAAATAATCTAGGTCCTGTGCCGTAGTAGTCTTAGCACCCACTTTTGATATTAGATCATATCCTCATTGCGATAGATCTCCTCTGGGCACCTCCACTTTTCTGCTGCCGCCTCTATAGATTTAGAATTTATTTCCTTTTTCTGAATAGCTGTAGATCCGAATTTATAGCTTTAACCCGTGGAACCTGTTCATCCCAATACTTAGCAAATTTCACTCTTAGTTAATCTTGAATATCTTAGTCATGGCGGCTTATTCCGCCGGCTTATCATTACTTCATATATCATTAGCCCTCGCTTAAGCCGCCATTCTGAACATACACTACAACTATTAATCTTATGATTTCACCAACTAACTTGAACCGACAAATTATTCCCTTCCTTCAGGTTGTCCTTTCACCATGCCACCAAAGACAGTTACTACATGTAACTGGGTTCCCTCCATCGTCACTGAGAGTACTTTAAAAGATTTTGTCACGGATGGATATTTGCCAGAGAAAAGTGTCATGCATTACCGCGCTCCTGACCTGGGCGAAGAGAGACCTCAGCCAAAGGACGGTGAAGTTATTGTATTCACTGATCACATGAACCGGGGCTTCTCACCGCCTGGCTCTAAGTTCTTTAGGGATGTTCTGCACTTCTTCAAACTCCATCCGCAAGACATTGGACCCAACTCTGTGTCAAACATCTGTAACTTTCAAGTTTTCTATGAAGTATACCTTCAAGAAGAGCCTAGTGTTGAGCTTTTCAGGGAATACTTTTATCTGAACCGGAAAAATGAGTTCATAAACGGACCCAGCTTGGAACTTGGTGGAATTTCAATTCAACGTAGAAGAGACGCCATCTTCCCTCAAGCAGCTCTACCGAGTCACCCCAAGGACTGGAATCAAACATGGTTCTACTGTAAAGATATCTCGCCGTCTGATGAAAATCCATTGTCGGGTTATCGTGCTGAATGTCTTGACTCAAGTTATCAACTCCCTGAGAAACTTACCGCCGCCGAATGAAAGAAACTCGTCCCTACAATCGGAAAGTCCAAGCCTTGCTAGGAAACGGTTTAACCGGAGTCGATTTAATCCGCCGCTGGGTCGCATGGTGGATCATACCCTTCAGCCACTGATCTGGCTTGATGTGTACGGATACCGGAGGAACAGACGATCCCTTACGCCATAGCTCTCTACGTCTAACTGAATAGGGTATTATTGAAATGGCAACAACACTTGTAAATAGCAAATTTGAAAAATGCAGCAAAGTGGGTCTGAATCCTTTCTGCAAGCTTAACCCGCCGCCAGATGTAAGTCTCTTGATTTCCCTTACCTTACATCTTCACCCAAACATTGCGTGAACTCAAATATGTTACTCTTTCGCAGGCTATGTCTGACTTCTAGAAGGCAAAATATGACCACGAGGCTGCTAAAAAGGCTAGGGCTGCTGTGAAAGCCGCCAAAAAGACCAGCAAGAGATCTAGGAAGAAATAAAGCGCCTCTGATCTGCTTAAGCTGGACGAAACCTCTGAGTCAGAGGTAGACCTTGACTCTCTTGGCTTGTTTTTCAACCACCTTATTGACACTGACTATTGCCAGGATGACACGGGAGCCAGCCAAGCAGTTGAAGAAGAGGTAACTATTATTTCCTCCGACTCAGAACCTTTACCAAGGCAGAAACTTCAGCGAGTAACCTGGGAAGTAAGGTTTTCACACCCCTTGGCTTATTTAGACCCTCACTTTCTTTTGAAATGACAGCAACACGAGAGCCGCCGCCAGACCCAGACCAGTGGAGATGAAGATTTATCCTCCGGTTTACCAAACACTCCTCGAAAACGCCAAAATGAGGTTCTTTTTGGCCTTAACTCTTTTATTTACTAGCGGGTTTATTTTGTTAACCACTCAATTCCTTTGATTCAATTTTGCAGGAGATTTCCCGTTCTTCCTCTGGCGATTCATCTCAGACTCAGCTGTCGGCTTTCAAGACTGCCCCTGGGTCAGAATAATTATCTTTCTTCTATACCTTTATATCTTCACCATTATGCAGACTTGTCCAAATTCTCTTTAGCGGCCAAACAAAGCCCAACAAGAAGGCGAAGATGACAAAAATGGCTGAAGATCCTAAAGCCGCTGAACCGGACCGGCGAGCCTCTGCACTAGAAGATCCTGCTTCCAACACTCAACCTGAGATGCCTGAGTTGTCTGTTGATGAAACCAATATTGACTCGTCAACTACTGAACTGTCAAGCTCACTTAACCCGCCGGAGACTCATGCTGATGACATTCTAATCATTGGCACTGGCTTTAATGAACCGGGGAATCCAACTGTACTAGCGAGACATTCTGCCAAACAAGAAGTCATGGAAAGACGGAAAGTGAGGTTTGATGTCTCCCACTATGCTCAATTGAGTAATAGTGAAGTATTATCTGGTTATATCAGTCAAGTACACTCTAGCCATGACTTGGAAATTGAGATGGTTAAACAGATGCACCAGAAGTATGAGGTGCGTCATCCGGCTTATACAAGTTATATATCCTGCCAGCCCCCAAGTCTTCTGATTATGATAAGATTGAATAATATGTAGACTTTAAAAACTTACAAGCTTCCATCCTAGACTCCCTCCAAGTCCGGTTTAAAACTAAACTGGATGCTGATAATAGCATAATTTTGCATTTGTAGTCTCCAAGGGCCGGTTTAATCAGTATGAATGAGCCGGTCCTATTATTCATTGTGTAAAAGAGCATAACTTAATTGCATATCCCACATGAGTCGGCTGAGACTGTTGACAGCACACCCGGCTCATCCTTAGGAAGAGACAAGAAATATGCATTAGCCCCCAAGTGCCAAGTGTTGTTGCTTGCAAAGCAATTGGGACTGTTTAGTTATAAAAGCCGTTTCCGTTGAAAAAATTACGTTGATAGACATTCGCCCACAAGTGCCAAGTGTTGTTGCTTGCAAAGGACTTGGGACTTATATTGTTGTAATCCACCATGAAATATGTTTGACAAACTTGTGCTGTATGCAGGCTGCTACTGCTGAACTAGAGTCTCAACTAAACGATGCCAAGACTCGGCTGGCGGCTCAAGAAAATGAGACCCGGAAAGCTGAGTCAAAATTCCAGTTCAGTGTGTCTGAGTCAGAAAAATTGAAGACCAGTTTTACTGAGGATAAAAAGGCTTGGGCTGAAGAAAAGACTGCCTTGATACAACATGCTGAGAAGGCAGAAGCCGCTCTTCAGGAGGTGACCACTGAGCTCTCCAGTTTAAAACACCGTGTGTCTCAGATGGTTTCTGCTATCTTCGGTGAGTCGCCTTGTTACTTATCCAAAGTGAGTATTTGTCGTCATAATGTAAACCACCATTTAACCAATTTGTAACTTACTCAGGTCCCAGGAGCAGCAACCTTAGCCAAGACACACTGGTGAAGCTCAAGGCGGTTTATACTCTTGTTGAGCAATTATACACCGGAGCTCTGCGGACTGTCGCCACTATTGCCCCATTGAATGAAGGACCAAACCTATTAAGTGATGTTTTGAAGAAATTGTCCATATTGCCCACCAGACATCAAGAAATCAAACGGTCTTGTGCTAGAGCCGGAGCTGTAATAGCTTTGAGCCATGCCAAAGCATGGGTACCAGAATTAGACCCGGCAAATGTAGCTAGTGGGTATCCTAGCTTAAAGGAAGATGGAACCTCCTTCGATTAGCAAGACTTTGCGGCCTGTGTCAAAGAGATTCGTCCTCATGCAACAGTCATCGCTGAAGAAACCAATCTATCCAAATATCAGCCGGCTTACGATGAGGATAATCAGAAGATGCGGACGCCTGCATATAAAGTGATGGACTTAATTCCGTCGATTTGTAAGCACACTTTCACCCCTGATATTGACCCATCCAATCTGATTGATGACGAGGTTGAATTCTTCGCCTTGCATGGCTTTGACTTGTCCAAACCAAACATCCAGACGGTGGAGGAGGAAGAAGAACCGACAAGGGATGAACCAGAGGCCTCCCGTCAGCAAGATCAAGAAGAGTGAACCGCCAAGCGGTTGAAAGACTTTAAGTTGTGATAAAACACTTGATCTTATGTTGGCTCATGGAGCTATGTAATAGAGTAGTGAAAACTTGAATCGGCCGTGCCATCATGCACTTTTTCTATTTTTCGTAACACTGATGATCCACCAGTTTAAAGGACCACTCTCTGTATGATAATCTTTGACTTATGCAGATGTGAATTATTATGGTCCTGCACACAAAGAAAAACACAAGGGCCATGGCGGCTTACCGTCGGGCGGGTCATGATACCCCAAGAAAGCCGCTGGGGACAAATAGTCCATAACTAGGGCCGGCCTGATAACTGCTAAGAAAACAACATACCTGTGATATATATACTTAAACTGCCGGCTTATCAGCTTCGTGCAATTTAGAGGTGTTAAGAGCTATGACTTCAACCATGGTATTCATTACACCTTGGTGATTTAGAGGCTGTCCTCCCGACAGGTTGTATAAACCCAAAGCATGCTTCCAATGTGAGCCGTAAACAGGGCAGCTGGGCCCGACTTATAAAAAACCAGAAAGCAGCGGAAACAAACTCAAACGTGAATAAGAAATCAAAAGAAATTCAGGGCTTTAGTAGACTGCCAAAGTAAAGTGTCATCTTCAATGAAACTAGCCAGAGCCACTGGATTGTTCGTGTTGCCGTGATCCTGAGTCACAGTGTGCCCAATCGACATTTGAACCCTAGATAAGTCTGGTCTTGCTCAAAGACTTATGAGGAGTATGCGGGGCTGGAGCAACAGTATCATGGGTCGGTTTATTCAAGTTTCAAGGAAGGCGGCTTGATAAGCCTAGATCCATCTGACTCTGTAAACCGTACTCTCGCATGACAAGCCGCCGTTTGAACTTTAATTGAGCTCAGATCTTGGTCGAATAAGCCGTAAAGACTGATCATTAAGAGTTCAGCGGGTCAATCAGGATGACCTGATGGAGTTGAAGTGTTGGTGTTACAGGTAGGACGACCCGGTCAGAGTTTGTTCTCTTCGGTCGAATACGCCTATGTTTGAACAAACCTGGTCAAGAGGGTAGTAACGCTATGTTCTCTTCGGTCGAATATGCCTATGTTTGAACAGGAAGCCCCCAAGTGACATACTTACAAACATGGCATTGAGCCGATCAAGAGGGTACCGACATCTATGTCCTCTTTGGTGAATACACCCATGTTTGAACAGGAAGCCCCCAAGTGACCATATAACCTTTTGGCCTTGCGCCGATCACGTGGGTACTGACAGCTATGCTCGATGAGCAGGAAGCCCCCAAGTGTTCATATAAGTTTTGGCATTGCGCTGATCAAGAGGGTACTGATAGCTATGCTCAATGAGCAGGAAGCCCCCAAGTGATCATATAAGTTTTGGCATTGCGCCGGATCAAGAGGGTACTGACAGCTGTGCTCAATGAGCATGAAGCCCCCAAGTGATCATCAGGGACCTATGTTTGAGTTGTGCTATGCATCCAACTCTCTTTGGTACTGGAAGTTGTGGGCGTCAAGCCTCTTAAATGATGATAAAGACTTAGCCTTGAATAAGTTAAACGACAGAGGCCCTGAATAGTCAGGGGTGCCGGCTTTATTATACTGCTTATAATATATACATTAGATAACTATGTACATCATGAGAGTCGGAGGCTCCAGTATAGCAGGGCCGAAGATGAGCAATGTTCCATGGTCGACGGGTCTCCTCCTCCGATGTGCGTGAGTCCTTGTTGTCTCGAACGTCGATAAGGTAGTATGACCCATTATGTAGATTCTTGTTGACCACAAAAGGTCCTTCCCAAGGTGGTGATAACTTGTGCATATCTGTCTGATCTTGGATGAGTTGGAGCACTAAGTCGCCTTCTTGAAAGGTTCTGGTTTTGACCCCGCAATTGTGATAACGCCGTAGGTCTTGCTAGTAAATCACCGAACAAGCCACCATGAAGTCACGCTCCTCATCCAATAAGTCAATTGCGTCTTGACGCGCCTTTTCATTATGAGCCTCAACATAAGCCACCACCCGGGGTGAATTGTGACGGATATCACCAGGGAGAACCACCTCTGCCCCATAAACCATGAAGAAGGGTGTGTAACCTATAGACCTGTTGGGGATTGCGTTGATGCTCCATAACACTGAAGGTAACTCCTCGACCCAACAACCCGGCGTTCTCTGTAAAGGAACCATAAGTCGGGGCTTGATACCTCACAGAATCTCCTGATTCGCTCGTTCTGCATGCCCATTGGATTGAGGGTGAGCTACAGAGGAAACATCAAGCCGGATATGCTCCCGTTGAAAAAATTCTTCCATAGCACCTTTAGAAAGATTAGTGCCATTATCTGTTATGATGTTGTGCAGAAAGCCAAAACGGAAGATCACCTTCTTCATGAATTGAACCGCCATTGCCGCATCACATTTACTAACCGGCTCTGCTTCAATCCACTTAGTAAACTTATCAACTGCCACCAAGAGGTGCGTCTTCTTATCCTTGGAATTTTTAAAAGGCCCAACCATATCAAGCCCCTAAGTTGCAAATGGCCAAGTAATTGGAATCATCCTCAATTCTTGAGCCGACACATGAGCTCGTCATGCAAATTTCTGACAGCCGTCACATCTACTTACCAAATCCTCAGCATCAGCATGAGCCGTTAGCCAATAAAACCCATGACGGAAAGCCTTGGCTACCAGAGATTTAGAGCTGGCGTGATGACCACAATCTCCTTCGTGGATTTCTCGTAAAATCTCATGGCCTTCTTTAGGGGGGAGACGCAACGTTGAAACGCTCCTGAAGCATTGGGATGATGCAACTCTCCATTGACAATTGTCATTGACTTAGATCGCCGGGTTATCTGTCTGGCTAAGACCTCATCCTCTGGCAACTCACCACGGGTCATGTAAGCCAAATACGGAACCGTCCAATCAGGAATAGCATGGAGAGCCGCCACCAACTACGCTTCCGGGTCAGGAACTGCAAGGTCATCCTCGGTAGGTACTTTCACAGATGGTTTAAGTAGAAAATCCAAAAACGTATTGCGCGGCACCGGCTTACGCTAGGATCCTAGCCAGCTTAAGGCATCAGTCGCCTCATTCTTCCGGCGATCAATATGTTCAACTTGATAACCCTTGACATGACGTGCAATGGCATCAACCTCCCAGCAATAAGCCGCCATAAGAGGATCCTTGGAATCCCAAGTGCCTGAAACTTGCCGAGCCACCAAATCTGAATCGCCAAAGCACCTCACCCAGCTTAAGCTCATTTCCTTAGCCATCCGAAGGCCATGGAGTAAGGCCTCATATTCTGCTGCATCGTTAGTACAAGGGAACATTAACCGGAGAACATAGGAAAACTTGTCACCTCGTGGGGAAGTTAAAACAACTCTAGCCCCCGAGCCCTCCAACTGCCTAGATCCATCAAAGTGGATAGTCCAATATGTGTTATTTGACTTTTTTCTCAGGCGCCTGCAACTCTTTCCAATCATTGATGAAGTCCACCAGTGCTTGGGACTTGATGGCCGTGCGTGGCACATACTTTAAACCGTGAGGACCGAGCTCAATAGCCCATTTAGCAACCTGGCCTGTGGCTTCTCTGTTTTGAATGATATCTCCCAATGGAGCAGAACTTACCACAGTGATAGGATAACCTTGAAAATATTGCTTGAGCTTCTGGCTTGCCATAAAAACCCCATAAACAAGCTTCTGCCAGTGTGGGTACCTCTGTTTAGACTCAATAAGCACCTCACAGATATAATAAGCCGTCCGTTGAACCAGATATTCCTTACTTGCCTCCTTCCTTTCCACCACAATGGCTACATTGATGGCCCGGCTATTAGCAGCCACATATAGCAACAAAGGCTCTTTATCAATAGGGGCAGCAAGCACGGGCGGCTCAGCCAACTGTTTCTTCAGATCCTCAATCAACAGCATCACTCCAAACAAAATGATCCGTCTTTTTCATCATCAGGTAAAGGGGGATGGCCTTCTCACCCAGCCGACTTATGAACCGACTCAAAGCCACAATTCGACCCGTCAGTTGCTGAACATCATTGATACACGCCGGTTTAGCCAAATATGTAATAGCTTTGATCTTCTCCGGGTTAGTTTCAATGCCTCTGTTAGAAACCAGAAATCCCAATAGCTTCCCTAATGGCACACCAAAGACACATTTGGCCGGGTTAAGCATCATCTGTAGACCCGGAGATTTTCAAATCGTCAATCAAGGTCTCTTTCTCTCTTGACTTCACCACAATGTCATCTACATAAGCATGAACATTGCGCCCAATCTGATCGTGAAGGCAATTCTGTACACACCGCTGATAAGTCGCCTGGGCGCTCTTAAGCCCAAAAGGCATAGACACATAGTAGAAGGTTCCGAACGGAGTAATGAAAGATATATTCTTCTGGTCC
This sequence comes from Triticum urartu, assembly GCF_003073215.2. Classification (NCBI taxonomy): domain Eukaryota; kingdom Viridiplantae; phylum Streptophyta; class Magnoliopsida; order Poales; family Poaceae; genus Triticum; species Triticum urartu. The sequence continues at coordinate 190,480,920 of NC_053025.1, forward strand.
TTAACTGCCATTTTGATCTGATGATAACCAGAATAAGCATCCAAAAAACTCAAACACTCACAACCCGCTGTAGCATCAATGATTTGATCAATACGAGGGAGAGCAAACGGATCAGCCGAACAAGCCTTGTTTAAGTCTGTGTAATCCACACACATTTGCCAAGTGTCGTTCTTTTTGATTACCAACACCGGATTAACCAACCACTCAGGATGAAAGACTTCAATGATAAACCCGGCCGCCAAAAGCCGGGCCACTTCCTCACAAATGGCCTTGCGCCTCTCCTTGTTAAACCGGCGAAGAAATTGCTTGAACGGTTTAAACTTCGGATCAATATTAAGAGTGTGCTCAGCGAGTTCCTCGGTACACCCGGCATGTCAGAAAGCTTCCATGCAAAGATGTCGCGGTTCTCATGGATGAACTCGATGAACGCGCTTTCCTATTTCGGATCCAAATTAGCGCTGATGCTGAACTATTTAGATGAGTTGCCAGGGAATAAATCAATCATCTTGGTTTAAATTTTAACGAAGGATCATGCTCAGTGGTTGGTTTCGTCAAAGACTTCATGTCCGCCGGGTCAACATTGTCTTTGTAAAATCTTCGCTCCTCCGTTGCACAAATTGATTCAGCATAAGCCGCATCTCCTTCCTCACATTCCAAGGCCACCTTGCGACTCCCATGCACTGTGATGGTATCCTTATAACCTGGCATTTTAAGCTGCAAGTAGACATCACAGGGCCTCACCATGAACTTAGCATAAGTCAGCCGCCCAAACAGAGCATGATAAGGGCTTTTGATCTTGACCACTTCGAAGGTTAACGTCTCAGACCTGGAATCATGCTCATCTCCAAAGGTAACTTCCAACGATATCTTACCCACTGGGTAGGCTGATTTACCTGGCACGACACCATGGAAGACAGTGTTTGATGGCTTAAGATTCTTATCTATCAGCCCCATGTGTCGGAAGGTCTCATAATATAAGATGTTGATGCTGCTACCTCCATCCATGAGCACCTTAGTAAACTTATAACTGGAGGAAATATGCCCTAGAGGCAATAATAAAGTTGTTATTTATATTTCCTTATATCATGATAAATGTTTATTATTCATGCTAGAATTGTATTAACCGGAAACTTAGTACATGTGTGAATACATAGACAAAGTGTCACTAGTATGCCTCTACTTGACTAGCTCGTTGAATCAATGATGGTTATGTTTCGTAACCATAGACATGAGTTGTCATTTGATTAACAGGATCATATCATTAGAGAATGATGTGATTGACTTGACCCATCCGTTAGCTTAGCACGATGATCATTTAGTTTGTTGCTATTGCTTTCTTCATGACTTATACATGTTCCTATGACTATGAGATTATGCAACTCCCGAGTACCAGAGGAACACTTTGTGTGCTACCAAACGTTACAACGTAACTGGGTGATTATAAAGGTTCTCTACAGGTGTCTCCGATGGTGCTTGTTGAGTTGGCATAGATCAAGATTAGGATTTGTCACTCCGATTGTCGGAGAGGTATCTCTGGGCCCTCTCGGTAATGCACATCACTATAAGCCTTGCAAGCAATGCAACTAATGACTTAGTTGCGGGATGATGCATTACAGAACGAGTAAAGAGACTTGCCGGTAACGAGATTGAACTAGGTATTGAGATACCAACGATCGAATCTCGGGCAAGTAACATACCGATGACAAAGGGAACAACATATCTTGTTATGCGGTTTGACCGGTAAAGATATTCTTAGAATATGTAGGAACCAATATGAGAATCCAGGTTCCGCTATTGGTTATTGACCGGAGACGTGTCTCGGTCATGTCTACATAGTTCTCGAACCCGTAGGGTCCGCACGCTTAACGTAGGGACTCCCGACTGTGATTTGATGTACCGAAGGTAGTTCGGACTCCCGACTGAGATCGGGGACATGATGAGGAGTCTCGAAATGGTCGAGACGTAAAGATCGATATATTGGACGAATATATTCGGACGTCGGAAAGGTTCCGTGTGATTTGGGTATTTTTCGGAGTACCAGGGAGTTACGGGAATACGGGGGAAGAAGTATTGGGCCTCATGGGCCAAGTGGTGGAAGAGAGGAGGCAAGGCAAGGAAGGGCGCGCGGCCCGCTAGCCCAAACCGAATTGGACTAGGGGGCCGGCCCCCCTTTCCTCCTTTCCTCCCTCTCCTTCCTTCTTCCTCTCCTCCTTCCTTTCCACCTCCTAGTAGGAGTAGGAAAGGGGAGTCCTACTCCTACTAGGAGGAGGACTCCTCCTCCTAGCGCACCCTACAGGGCCGGCCGACCTCCCCCTCTTTCTCCTTTATATACAGGGGCAGTGGGGCACCCTAGAACACACAAGTTGATTGTTCCAATCTGTTGGGGATATCACTACTGGGCGTAAACCGGCCTATCTGGGCCGGGTTAACTTCGTCAGTAGTTAAGTATGTTAAAGCCCAAGAAGGCAGATGAGGGCTCAAGGCCCATAGCCGATTCAAGGTCTGTAGCCGTAACCGGCGTTAGTATTTAACTTGTATTGTAAGTTAGGAATAAGTAGAGACCAAACCGGACACATCTATGAGACGGTATTGGGACTCTGTGAACCGACGGGCGTCAGCCGTGTATATAAGGGGACGACCCGGCGGCGGTTCAAGGAGGAGAGACAACAACTCGAGACATAGGCGAAGCTTGTTTGCTCCCTGGTCATCGAAACCCCATCAATTCCATCAAAACTAGACGTAGGCTTTTACCTTCATCGAAGGGGCCGAACTAGTATAAACTCTCTTGCGTCCCTGTGTCCGCTTTAACCCCTTCAAGCTAACCCGTCGCGATGGCTCCACGACTAAGTCCTTTCTCTAGGACATCTACCGTGACAAAACCACGACAGTTGGCGCCCACCGTGGGGCTATCGCACGATGGTTTCAAGTTCTTGGAGGGCCGCTTTAAAGGACTCGAGGGCTACGCCGTAGGCCGGATGACTAAGAGTCGTCGCAGCAAGCTCTACATCGACGATGCAGGCTGGGGCCCCGAGGCCGGCTCAGTTGAGTACGGGTGCTGGGTCCCCTTTGGTGGCATACACGTTTTCATCGGCAAGATCGGAGAACCGGGCCCTGAGCCGGATATCTGCACCGACCTCGTCGAAACGGCTCAGCGTGCGCGATCTGCCCGGGTTAAACCGGTCATGAAGCATGCCTTCGTGGGAGTCATCCATGGAGGAGGTCATGAGGATGGATCAGGATCTGGCGGCAAGACCGTCATTTACTCCGGCGATGAGTCATCAACCGGAGAAACCGAATCTCTATATCAGCTATAAGATGGCCGGATTGGGGGCTGTTCCGACGGCGACAGTATTCCGGACCCCTCTGATCTGCCCAACCGAGTTGGAATATTCATGGCCGGCACAGAAGCAGCGCTTCATTCTTCAACCGCTGCGGCAACAGCCTCCGGTTCAGCAGCGGCGACGGCTGCCAGGGCAGGAGGCCCTGTGCGCCCGCCAGCCCAAGTTCTATCAGAGCTATTTGATGCATTCGCTGTGCTTATGGCGGAAGCTAATCCGGCGGATCAGGATGTCCATAATGCGAAGATTGCAAAGGTAAGGGAACAGATCACCTAGGCCAAGGCGGACCTGGCAGCTGAGGATACCAGGATGGCCGCGGAGCGGGCCGCTCTAGACGCACAAGCTTATAGGCTCATGTTGGACCAGAACGCGTCGCATGAAGTCATCAGGAGGAAGTACCGATCCCGTTTGCCTCCGGTTTTCGAGGCCAGAGACCTTTTCAACACCCCGGGAGAAGGGACCAGTAATCCACTGGAGGGAAACCGGGCGGAAGCTCCTGGGACCGGTGCACCAGTTCAGCCTCGTCGGATGGATCTGCCTCGTCAAAACACCGTTATGCCTCAGGCTGTTTCAACACCTCCGGGTCACTACTCCAACCCAATGGACAATCTCGTCGCAGCTGCTGCACGGCTGGAGGCCATTCCAATTGAAGGTGACTCACCGCAGGCGATAGAGACGCGACGGGTCAAGGAGCTTCTTAGGACAGCTTTGGACCAACAGGAAGCATACTCGTACAGCCGCGACCGGATCCACTCGACCCCTCGCCCAAGCTGGAGCTATAGCAGGCGTATGGAGGAACCGGCAGTGTCAAGTATTGAACGACGTGGAGCACCCCGCGGCAACAACCTGGCGGGTGGTGCTGATAACGCTCAGGAAGTGGTGGACCGGGCCCGAGCACGCAGGGAGGCCGAGTTAGCCGCACAATATCAGGCTCGGCAGCTTACGCCGGTTCGTCCAACTGTTTCGGTCGAACCCGGTGTTACTTCTAGCTCTTTGGGGTGCCTTGCGTTGTCCCCGCTTTACGCAATGTGCGCCTACCCAAGGATTTCAAAGGCCCGCGCAAGGTACCAAATTACACGGTGGATCAACCCCCAGAGACATGGGTGGAGAGCTATGAGATGGCCATGGAGATGCTGGATGTGGATGATGTGGCATGTGTGAAATACTTCACCATGATGCTTGAAGGAACGGCCCGCACTTGGTTAAAAAGCTTACCGGCCAATTCTATTAGTTCATGGGCCCAATTACGAGCCCGGTTTATCAATAATTTCAAGGATACATGTAAGCAGCCCATGTCGATAGTAGACTTAGCTGCCTGTGTCCAGGAGGAAGGAGAATTGATGACTCATTGGGTGCGCCGGGTCTCACAAGTGTTGCATTCATCAGACAGAATCAACGCTGACACCGCAGTCTTAACCCTAGAAGGCAACTGCCGGTTTGGGCCCCTAAAGCTGAAGTTGGGACGGATGAAGCGCCATTGCACTGACATGGGGACCCTCATGGCTGCTTTGGTAAAGTATGCTAATTCTGATAGTACCAAGGATCCTGAATCTGATGATGACAAGGCAGGGAAAGGAAAGAGGAACAGCAACTCCAAAGGTCAGCAGCATCACTGGGCAGGCAATGGTGGTGGAGGCAAGTGTAAAGCGGATGGTAACATGGACTTTGTGGCTAATACCAACGCGCAGGACAATGGCCAGCGACGCAAGGGTAAACCGAAAAATCGTAGTGGGGCACCCAACCCTAACCCGGATCGCCTAAATTATCTACTGAGCCAGCCCTGTCCAAGACATGGGACGAAGGAGGTGCCAGCAAACCACCTTTGGAAGGATTGCTTTATTATGCAGGAGTTTAAGAATTCTAATGCTTTCCGGTATGATCACGGCTCCAGCGGTGGCTCAGGATCCGGGACGAGTTATGGTGGAGGAAATTCTGGTTCAGGATTTAATGGTAATCCGGGCGGACATAATAATCAAAATAATCAAAACAACCAGGGTGGTTATAACCAGCAGCAGAAACAGTCAGGTTACCAGAGCAACCCAAAGTAGTTGAATAGTGGGCAGTACCATGTCTTCACCACTAGCTTGGACAAGCGAGACCGGAAGGTTCAGAGGCGGGCAGTCAACTCTGTTGAACCGGCCGTGCCCCGTTATCTACGCTGGTCTGAACAGCCAATCATATGGAGCAGAGAGGATCACCCTCCTCAGATTGATAATCCGGGTCAGTTGGCTCTGGTGGTGGCACCTCAGGTGGGAGGTTACAAGTTCACCAAGGTGCTCATGGATGGAGGGAGCAGCATTAATATCTTATACTATGAGACCTTCCGTCATATGGGACTAACAGATAAAAATCTCAAACCGTCTAATACGGTGTTCCACGGTGTAGTACCTGGCAAGTCAGCATATCCTGTTGGTAAGATAGCTCTGGAAGTGGCCTTTGGAGATGATCATGATTCCAGGTCGGAGGCATTGATGTTTGAAGTGGTGAAAATCCAAAGTCCATATCACGCCCTGTTTGGGCGACCGGCCTACGCCAAGTTTATGGCACGGCCCTGTTATGTGTATTTGCAGCTCAAGATGTCGGGTTACAAGGGGACAATAACGGTTCACGGAAGCCATAAAATCGCTTTGGAGTGCGAGGAAGGAGATGCGGCTTACGCAGAGTCGGTTTGTGCCACCGAGGAGCTGAAGTATTATAAGGACAGTGTTGATCCGGCGGACATGAATCCATTAAAAAAGCCAACTACGGAGTATGATCCGGCCCTGAAGTGCAAATCGGCAGCAGAAACTAAGCTTGTTGACTTCGTGCCTGGCGATTCGTCCAAGCAGTTCAGCAGCAGTGCCAACTTGGATCCGAAATAGGAAAGCGCGCTCATCGAGTTCATCTGTGAGAATCGGGACATTTTTGCATGGAAGCCCTCTGACATGCCAGGTGTACCGAGGCAACTCGCTGAGCACACCCTTAATGTGGATCCTAAATACAAACCGGTGAAACAATTCCTCCGCCGGTTTAGCGAAGAAAGACGCAAGGCGATTGGAGAAGAGGTAGCCAGGCTCTTAGCAGTTGGTATTATTATTGAAGTTTTTCACCCTGAGTGGCTTGCCAATCCGGTGCTAGTCCTTAAGAAAAACGGCACCTGGCGCATGTGTGTGGATTACACAGATCTTAATAAGGCTTGTCCAGCAGATCCTTTTGCCCTCCCCCGTATTGATCAAATCATTGATGCTACGGCGGGTTGTGAGCGTTTAAGTTTTTTGGATGCATATTCTGGCTATCATTAGATCAAAATGGCAGTTAAGGACCAGGAGAAGACAGCATTCATAACTCCCTTTGGAGCCTCTTGCTATGTGTCTATGCCCTTTGGGCTCAAAAGTGCCCAGGCAACTTATCAACGGTGTGTACAAAATTGTCTTCACAAGCAGATTGGCCGTAATGTGCATGCTTACGTGGATGATATCGTGGTTAAGTCTAGGGAGAAGGAGGCTCTGGTTGATGATTTGAAGGAAACCTTTGATAACCTAAGGACATACAAGATGATGCTTAATTCGGACAAGTGTGTCTTTGGTGTACCGGCGGGCAAGTTATTGGGTTTTCTGGTGTCCAACAGGGGAATCGAGGCTAATCCGGAGAAGATCACAGCCATCACCTCCCTGGCTAAACCGAAGTGTATCAATGATGTTCAACGCCTGGCAGGCCGGATTGCCGCGTTAAGCCGGTTTATCAGCCGCCTTGGTGAGAAGGCAATCCCTTTGTATCAGATGTTGAAGAAGACGGAACAGTTCGTCTGGAATTCTGCTGCTGATGAAGAATTTGAGGACTTAAAGCGGCAATTGGCCAATCCTCCTGTGCTCACCGCTCCCATTGACAAGGAGTCGTTACTGCTATATGTTGCTGCTAATGCTCGTGCGGTCAGCGTGGCTATTGTGGTGGAGCGAAAGGAGGTAGGTAAGGAGCATCCGGTTCAACGTCCGGTCTATTATATCAGCGAGGTACTCATTGAGTCCAAGCAAAGGTATCCGCATTGACAGAAGCTGGTGTACGGAGTTTTTATGGCAAGCCGGAAGCTTAAGCAATATTTCCAAGGGCACCCAATTACGGTGGTCAGTTCTGCTCCTTTGGGGGATATCATCCAGAACCGGGAAGCGACTGGCCAGATTGCCAAGTGGGCTATAGAGCTTGGGCCGCACGGATTGAAGTATGTGCCTCGGACGGCGGTTAAGTCTCAAGCGCTTGTTGATTTCATCAATGATTGGACGGAACTGCAAGCACCTGAAGAAAAGCCGGATCACACATATTGGACCATCCATTTTGACGGATCCAGGCAATTGGAAGGCTCAGGGGCTGGAGTCGTATTAACTTCCCCACGAGGTGATAAGTTTTGTTACGTTCTCCGCTTAATGTTCCCTTGTACTAACAATGCAGCTGAGTATGAAGCCTTGCTCCATGGTCTCCGGATGGCTAAGGAAATGAATCTAAGTCGAGTTAAGTGCTTCGGTGACTCGGACCTTGTGGCACAACAAGTGTCTGGCACTTGGTACTCCAAGGACCCACTCATGGCAGCATATCGTCGTGAGGTGGATATTGTTGCAGGTCACTTTAAAGGCTATCAGGTGGACCACGTGGACCGACGGAAGAATGAAGCGGCGGACGCTTTAAGCCGGCTGGGCTCTCAGCGCAAACCGGTCCCGCCCAACGTTTTTCTGGATGTGCTGCACAACCCGTTGGTCAAGCTCCCTGGTGAAGCGGATTTGGCTATTCCTGATCCGGAGGCTCAATTGGTGGCAGCTCTTCATGTCATTCCGGATTGGACGCTTCCTTACCTGGCATACATGAACCGGGGCGAGTTACCAGAGGATGAGATTCTGGCCCGACAGATAGTCCGGCGGTCCAAGTCCATGACTATTGTGAATGGCGAGTTGCATCATTGCAGTATATCAGGGGCGTTTCAACGCTGTGTGTCTCCTGAAGAAGGCTGTGAAATTTTGCGTGAGATCCACGAAGGAGATTGTGGTCACCACGCCGGTTCAAAATCTTTGGTAGCTAAAGCGTTTCGCCATGGCTTCTATTGGTTAACTGCTCATGCTGATGCGGAAGATCTAGTCAGAAGATGTGACGGTTGCCAAAAGTTTTCAAGACGTGCTCATGTGCCGGCTCAAGAATTGAGAATGATTCCAATTACTTAGCCATTTGCGACTTGGGGGCTGGATATGGTTGGGCCTTTCAAAAGGTCCAAAGATAAGAAGACCCACCTCCTGGTGGCGGTTGACAAGTTCACAAAGTGGGTGGAGGCATAACCGGTTAGCAAGTGTGATGCGGCCACGACGGTTCAGTTTATCAAAAAAGTGATTTTCCGGTTTGGTTTTCCACACAGTATCATCACAGATAATGGTACCAATTTGTCCAAGGGTGCCATGAAGGAGTTCTACGAACGGGAGCACATCCGACTTGACGTTTCATCAGTGGCACACCCACAGTCCAATGGTCAAGCAGAAAGGGCTAATCAAGAGATTTTGAGAGGCATCAAGCCCCGGCATATGGTTCCTTTGCAGAGAACACCGAGTTGTTGGGTAGAAGAATTACCATCTGTGTTATGGAGCATCAATACCACACCCAACAGATCAACGGGATACACACCATTCTTCATGGTCTATGGAGCGGAGGCGGTTCTCCCCAGTGATATCCGTCATGATTCACCTCGTGTGACGGCTTATGTTGAAGCGGACAACGAGACAGCACGGCAAGATGCTTTGGACCGGTTGGATGAAGAGCGTGACATAGCAGCTGCTCGCTCAGTGATTTACCAACAGGATTTTCGTCGTTATCACAGTCGCCGAGTTAAAACCAGAACCTTTCAAGAGGGAGATTTGGTGCTTCGGCTCATCCAAGACCAGACTGATATGCATAAGCTATCCCCACCTTGGGAGGGACCTTTTGTGGTCAGCAAGAATCTGCACAACGGGTCATACTATCTGATCGATATTCGAGAGCATAAAGACTCACGTACATCAGAGGAGGAGACCAACAGGCCGTGGAACATAGCTCATCTTCGGCCTTACTATACCTGAGCCATTGGCTCTACTTATGTACATATTACGACAATGTATATATTATGATTAAATATAATAAACCGGAACCTCAGCTAAAGCGGGGTATCTGTTCTTTTACATCATGTGTGGTTACACGGAGTTGTTCTAAAGCGGCCTCCGGTTTACCCCTTGAGTTAGCTTTTCAAAAGCATCATGTTATATCACTTGGGGGCTTGGTCGTGCCCGAACCAATGCAATACCTCTTGATAGGCGAGAGCCACCAGATCACTTGGGGACTTGGTCACGTCTGAACCAGTCATGCCCCTTGATCGACCTAAGGCCACAGAATCACTTGGGGGCTTGGTCGAACCCGAACCATTGCCATGCCACTTGATCGGCATAAATGCCACGGTTTCATTTGGGGACCTGGCTGACTTGAACCATAGCTACACCTATCGGGAGCTTGGTCGTGTTCGACCATGGTAACGCCATCTGATCAGCTCAAATAAGCCTCTTTTTGCAAACGGTTTTGTCATTGCCTTTGCTTTACACTTTTTCTTTGAAAGATATTTCTTTCTTTTTATTGCATTTTTTAAACCGACAAAATTTTAAACCGGTTCACACTGTCTATTGACGGTACACGGTCCATTTTAATCCGGAGACTATTTGCTCGGTTTGATTTTTGTTAACATCCTATTACGGAGTAACACGGTGTTTATTATAACCCGGCACGGTTTACATGGTAAACCGACATCATATATATACAGGAGCTGCTATCTCCTCCAACAGTGTGGGTTTATAAAACTCCGCTTTAACTTCATGCCCAACAATGACAGGTATTATGTATCTCAAAAATTTGGTCATATACTTAAAAATTTCGGATGTTTTGATTTCATGTATGCATACATCATATTCCGCCTGACGGTACAACCGTGGTGGCACTTTAAGATTTTTTATTGCAGAAAGTACTTTGGAAAATTCATCACCCAAAGGAAGAGCAAGTTGCAATAATTATGCACGAAGGCATATCAAAAGTATCAGCTAGCCTATTACAGGGCAACACGGTGCCCACAATAAGATCATTGTTTTTCGCAAGGGAGAAGCAGTTTTAAACCGGCTTCCGGTTCAAGCTTGGTCACCAGCCTGGCCTGATGGTTGTGGATCATCCTGCGCCGCTTCAGCTTCAGTTTCTCTACCCAGCGGCTGGAAATCAACAGTTGTCCAGTCGATTCCCATTAATGCTTGAAAGACAGCTTCATCATGGATCAGCAACGACGGGTCAATATCAGGAGCGTAAGTATGCTTACGGATTGGAGGGATAAGATTTTCCGCTTCATGAATTGGTGCAGCTATTCGCTTGTTTTGATTGTCATATTGGGCTTGATAATGAGACAAGTCTGCTTCTTCAGCCAATTGACAAGCTAGCGGGCGCACCTCCCGGTTTATTGCTCGCAGATCTGCTTCACTAAACTCTGACCCATCTTCTTTCAAGCTAGGATAGCCCTGAGCCGCTTCAACAGGGTCAAAATCCGGCACCCAAGCTTTTGCCCGGATTAAAGCATTGATCACACTGGTTCGAGCATCAGATTTCTTCAGCTCTTCAACCCGGGCAGGAAGCACCGACAGTTTCATCAGAGTGTCCTGAATCAAAGTGGGCGCCGGCTTGTTGTGGGATGCAGTACAGATGATTCGTTGTGCACCAGTGTACAGTTGTTCGATCAACGTGTAGGCGGCTTTCAGTTTCTTCCGCACATCTGACCCCAAGTGACCAATGCGTGTCCCTGAAATATCACCAAGGGTTAACAAACCGGTAGCTCTGTAAGACGGCAGAATCAATTCAGAAGTCAAACCGGCTTACCAAAGATAGCAGTGGTCATGGCATGCACGTGCCGCTTTATGCTGGTCAGTTCATCCGCCACCGGTTTTAGTGCAGCCTCGACATCTTCTGCTCGTTTGATTAAAGCGGATTTTTCAGTGGCCCAATCCGCCAGCTTCTTCTTGAAGCTCTCCTTAAGCTGTTCCATGGCGCTTAAAGCACTGGTTAATTCCTCTTTTGCTTTGGAGGTTTCAGCTTGTTGGGATTTCAGATTTTCTTGGAGATCGGTGACTTGGCTTTCTTTTGTCTTCAGCTCAGCCTGCATGCAGACAGTTATATGATTCAGCAAAATGGTACAAGGATTGAAGTACCAACCACATAACAAGTTATGCACTTGGCACTTGGGGGCTAATGCATATTCGATCTTCATCTTTCAATTGCTTACAAAGTCCCAAGATGAATACAAGTATTCAACTTGGCACTTGGGGACTAATGGCTATTTGCTCGTATATATCCTGATGCGGCGATCTCAATTACTTAAAGTCCTGGTTTAACTACGCTAAGTTGAACCGGCCCTTGGGGACTACATCAGCGAATTTCAAAGCATTAAGATTTCTATTAGTATGTCCCGGTTTGAAAGAAGATTACAAACTGGCTGAAAGTGCAACTATCCCTAGGTGGTTTTGGTAATTCATAACAACATATAGCTCATTGAGCTAATGCTATTCCAAGATGACTATTTCAGGAAAGCTCAATGATTGGCATGGCATGGATGTGAAAGTGGAACCCTCAAAATGCTAAGGACAAAGGATTGGCTCAAGCTCAAAAGCCCAAGACTCTTCATTTTATATTTTAGTGATCCAAGATCACATTGAGTCTTTAGGAAAATCCAATACTATCAAGGAGGGATGAGGTGTTGCTTAATGAGCCTCTTGCTTCATGTGCTTAGTGATATGCTCGAAAACCCTCAACTACTTTCCCATATCCACATATGACCTAAACCCTAAGCCAAACTCGGTCCTACCGATTCTTTCTATCCGGCGCCACCGAGTTTCACTTGTCATAAGCCACAGCCAAACCCTAGCAATTCGGTTCTACCGATAGGGATCTCGGTCTCACCGAGATGGGATTGCAAACTCTCTGTTTCCCTTTCGTAACTTTTCGGTCTCACCGAAAGAGCGAATCGGTCCCACCGAGATTGCAGTGTAAACTCTTTGTTTCCTTTTTGTAACTTTTCGGTCTCACCGAAAGAGCAAATCGGTCCCACCGAGTTTGCCTGACCAACTCTCTGGTTAGCTTATTACCAAACTCGGTCTCACCGAGTTTGTGTAATCGGTCTCACCGAGATTACGTTATGCCCAAACCCTAACCATATCGGTCCTACCGAGTTGCATGTCAGTCCCACCGAAAATCTCTAACGGTCACTAGGTTTACCTTTTTGGTCCGACCGAGTTTGTTGATACGGTCCCACCGAGATTGGAAAACTGTGTGTAATGGTTGGATTTTGTGTGGAGGCTATATATACCCCTCCACCTCCTCTTCATTCGTGGAGAGAGCCATCAGAACACATACACAATTCCAACTCATATGTTCTAAGAGAGAACCACCTACTCATGTGTTGAGACCAAGATATTCCATTCCTACCATATGAATCTTGATCTCTAGCCTTCCCCAAGTTGCTTTCCACTCAAATCTTCTTTCCACAAAATCCAAATCCTATGAGAGAGAGTTGAGTGTCGGGGAGACTATCATTTGAAGCACAAGAGCAAGGAGTTCATCATCAACACACCATTTGTTACTTCTTGGAGAGTGGTGTCTCCTAGATTGGCTAGGTGTCACTTGGGAGCCTCCGACAAGATTGTGGAGTTGAACCAAGGAGTTTGTAAGGGCAAGGAGATCGCCTACTTCGTGAAGATCTACCGCTAGTGAGGCAAGTCCTTCGTGGGCGATGGCCATGGTGGGATAGACAAGGTTGCTTCTTCGTGGACCCTTCGTGGGTGGTTGCTCCTTCATGGACCCTTCGTGGGTGGAGCCCTCCGTGGACTCGCGCAACCATTACCCTTCGTGGGTGGAGCCCTCGGTGGACTCGCGGAACCGTTACCCTTCGTGGGTTGAAGTCTCCATCAACGTGGATGTAGGATAGCACCACCTATCCGAACCACGGGAAAAACATTCGTGTCTCCAATTGCGTTTGAATTCTCCAAACCCTTCCCTTTACATTCTTGCAAGTTGCATGCTTTACATTCCGCTGCCAATATACTCTTTGCATGCTTGCTTGAATTGTGTGATGATTGCTTGACTTGTCCTACAATAGCTAAAATCTGCCAAGAACTAATATTGGGAAAAGGTTAAGCTTTTATTTGGTCAAGTAGTCTAATCACCCCCCCTCTAGACATACTTTTGATCCTACAAGTGGTATCAGAGCTTTGGTCTCCATTTGCTTTGATCTCCATAGCTTTTGGTGGTCATAGCCTTGGTTTCACAACCTAGGAGAGTATGGCGTCTAGCGAGGGAAATTATCACCGTAGAGGTCCTTACTTTGATGGTACTAATTTTGCTAGTTGGAAGCATAAAATGAAAATGCATATTCTTGGACATAACCCCGCCGTTTGGGCTATTGTGTGTGTTGGTTTGCAAGGTGACTTCTTTGATGGGAAAGAACCAAACCGTGAAGCTACCGCAGATGAGTTGAAGATGTTGCAATACAATGCTCAGGCTTGTGATATTCTCTTCAACGGATTGTGCCCCGAAGAATTCAACAAAATCAGCCGTCTTGAGAATGCAAAGGAAATTTGGGACACTTTGATTGATATGCACGAAGGTACCGACTCCGTCAAGGAATCCAAGTTGGATGTGCTTCAAAGTCAACTTGACAAGTTCAAAATGAAGGATGGTGAAGGTGTCGCTGAAATGTACTCTAGGCTTGCTCTCATCACAAATGAGATTGCCGGCTTAGGAAGTGAAGAGATGACCAATAGATTCATCATCAAGAAGATTCTAAGAGCCTTGGATGGAAAATATGATACCGTGTGCACATTGATCCAAATGATGCCCAATTACAAAGATCTCAAGCCAACGGAGGTGATTGGAAGAATTGTTGCTCATGAGATGTCACTTAAGGATAAAGAGGAACTTCACAACAAATCAAGTGGTGCGTACAAAGCCTCATGTGAAGCCCCTACATCATCAAGTGAGAAACAAAACTTCAATGAAGAATTGAGCTTAATGGTGAAGAACTTCAACAAGTTCTACAAGAGTAGAATCAAAGATAGAAGCTTCAAGTCAAGGTCCTACAATGACAAAAGATCTTCTAGTCGAGAGCGAAACTGCTACAGTTGTGGAAGACTCGGACACTATTCCAATTAGATTGGCTAGGTGTCACTTGGGAGCCTCCGACAAGATTGTGGAGTTGAACCAAGGAGTTTGTAAGGGCAAGGAGATCGCCTACTTCGTGAAGATCTACCGCTAGTGAGGCAAGTCCTTCGTGGGCGATGGCCATGGTGGGATAGACAAGGTTGCTTCTTCGTGGACCCTTCGTGGGTGGTTGCTTCTTCGTGGACCCTTCGTGGGTGGAGCCCTCCGTGGACTCGCGCAACCATTACCCTTCGTGGGTGGAGCCCTCCGTGGACTCGCGCAACCGTTACCCTTCGTGGGTTGAAGTCTCCATCAACGTGGATGTAGGATAGCACCACCTATCCGAACCACGGGAAAAACATCCGTGTCTCCAATTGCGTTTGAATTCTCCAAACCCTTCCCTTTACATTCTTGCAAGTTGCATGCTTTACTTTCCGCTGCCAATATACTCTTTGCATGCTTGCTTGAATTGTGTGATGATTGCTTGACTTGTCCTACAATAGCTAAAATCTGCCAAGAACTAAAATTGGGAAAAGGTTAAGTTTTATTTGGTCAAGTAGTCTAATCACCCCCCCTCTAGACATACTTTCGATCCTACACCGGCCCTCAGGGGCTAGGAGCGTCAACAAGAATTGAAATATACAAGCAGGAAAGAGCATATGGAAGTTACCTCATATTTATCTTTCATCATGTTAACCAGACCGGCTTCATAGTCACGACTGGTATACAGCTGGTTCAGGTAGCCGGAATGGATATCTTGGGCGTTCAAAGCAGCGTAAGTCGCCAGATCAGCATTCCACTTGCCTTTGCCAAAGGCAGCAAATTCTTCCTTGGCAGTATGTTTGGACAAAGTGACAGGATTGCTTGGCTCTGTATGGCCAATGCCAGTAATGACAACCTCATCATCCTTGGCATCGCCGGTTTGCACTGGGGCTGTTGGCTTATCAGTAGGCTTTGTCGGACCGGTGGATTTCTCAATCCGGATGGAGCTTGTGGGCTGATTGACAGGACTTGAGGTATCAATAGGTCTCTCTTCAGCAATAAGATCGTCGTCTTGCTGCGGTGGATCGTTGGGTATATCCTCAGGAATAGCCGCTTCAAGATCTGGTGTTTTGCCCGGTTCAAGGACGGCATCATCTTCGGCCGCTTTGTCCAGGCGAGCCTTCTTACTTGGCCTAGGCTTGGCTCTGAAAGGAATAACAAAATCAAATACAGCATATGTTCCAAGGTGATGTACTGCAAATATTATGATAAGTATATCTTACCCAAGCACCGTTTTGAGCAGTGGCAGCTGAGTAGCCGATGACTCGCCAGAGGATGAGTGGGAAGTAACCTGGTAATCAGAGTCAGATGGATTAAGAGGTTGACGAAAGCAGCCCGCTTTAGGACAAGCACTGACAAGCAAATTAGAGACCTCTGAACGGTGTTTCCGAACCGGACTGTTCGGTAAACCGGCGGAGGTAACTACCTGGCCGCTGTGCCGGGTTGTGCGATGAGCTTCGTGCTGTTGGGTCTTCATAAGAAATTTGGGATCCAAATAAGAAAGAGGATGAGAAAATTTAACTTTCCGGTTTGCCTGATGGATTTTTAGTGAAGGCAAAGGTTCTAAATCGGAAGAGAGAATAATTACCTCTGCAGCATCAGCATGGCTGGCTTCGGCATCATCCTGACAAATATCATCATCAATAAGACGCATGAAAAATAAGCCAAGTGAGTCAAGCCCTACCTCAAGGTCTAGATTATCCACGTCATCATCAGGGACCGGATTAGAGGATGCAGTGGTTCTTTTCCTGTGGGCAGTCTTCTTCACAGCTTTAGTCTTTTGCCGGGTTGCTCTTTCCGGTTTGTCTAGTTTTTCTGGTTTCTCCTACGGCAGTTTCTTGCTCCAAAACGGATCATTGCCCTGGTTACACAGACACTGATATTAAACAATGACCAGATATATCAATAACAGATTCAGCAAAAAGAAAAATCAAACTCTTACAGCTGGCGGTTTGTTGGTGGCACAGAAGGGAAGTAGGCCGGTTTTAGCACAGATGTGTTCCGGTTCATTCAGCATCTTATTCACAGCCTCTGTGATTTCTTCATCGGTGAGCTGGATGTTGGCATGTCGCAGTGGGTCATCAACACTGCAAGTAAACTCACACATCAAACCGGAGCGCTGACTAAGGGGTAGTATGCTCCATGATATCCAACAGCGAGCGAGATCAACCCCTGTTAAACCGTTGGCCATAAAGGCTCTGAGCTTGGACAGTTGAGGAGCGTATTTGCTTCTCTCTTTGGCAGTCAACCTTTGCGGAAAGGGGTGTCTATAGCTAAGCCGCTCCGGACGAAATCCAGGCAAAGGATTTTCACCAGCAGGGGAGGTGTCTTTGCAATAGAACCATGTTTGATTCCACTCTTTGGGGGTGGATATGCAGTTTGGCATGAGGGTATGTGATGTCTTTCCTTTTCTGAATCGCCACACCGCCCAATTCTGTATTGGAACCATCAGAAAACTCAGTACGGCAGTTTAGATGGAAACAGTCTCTGAATAACTCCACTGTGGGATCCTCTTGAAAGAACGCCTCACAGAGCACTTGGAAGTGACACATGTTGGTAACAGAGTTGGGACCAGTGTCTTGTGGGTGGAGTTGAAAATCGGCTAAAACGTCCCGGTAAAATTTAGAATCGGGCAGCTTAAAGCCCCGGGCTAAGTGATCTACGAAAATGACGACCTCTCCTTCTTGAGGTGTGGGAGGGCATTCTTTGCCAGGAGCCCTCCAATGGATGGTATCTTTGCTGCCTAAGGCGCCGATCACGACTAAATCGTCCAGTTGAGCCTCTGTGACGCGAGAAGGAACCCAGTTGCACTCATATACTTGCTTGGCCATGATGAAATCTACAAGGTAGATGATCCCGGTTCAAAAATGCATTGATTAAGGTACATTGGTATGTGCAATGTTAAACCGGAGACAGATCTATTTAAACCGGAGTTTTATGAAGCAACAACATCTGGCGGTTCAACAAGGGGACTAATGGTATATACCGGTTTGGCAATTTTTTCTACAAAGTTAAACCGCCTGGTCTAAACATTGAAGCAGATGAGTAAGTTTACAGAAACAGATTTCACAAGATTTCTCTACAGCAACGGATCTGAAGCGAGTTCAGAAAAGAAGGAAAATATTCAAGGTTCAAAAAAGAACAGTACTGAAGCAATAGGCAGAGATACTTATAGATCTATGGACTTGAGGCATGAAACTGAAGGCGGATGCTAAAACCTACCACTACGCAGAGCAAGATTCACAGATGCATCTAGGAGCTATCGTATGAACACGAAACAGGCGATGAACACTAGAAGAACAGGAAACCCTAGAGCGGATTTGTGTTGAAAAGAACAGAAAACTTACTGGAGATGAGAAAGATGCGGAAGGTTGCCGCGGTGCTCTGGTGCGCCCAGGTTGATGCAGCGGCCAAGGTTGATGCAGAGGTTGACGGTGGCGGCGGAGCTCCGAAGCTGGGCGACGCGAGGAAGACAAAGCAGAAGGGCACGGAGGGGGAAAAGTAATGACCCTTCGGTCCTATTTATAAGGCAAGGGACAGGAGTCAGGCGCGAAAATCAAGGGACCGTGGGTCTGGAAATGAAGATGTTGCCTTAATTGTCACAGACCTACTAAGGTCCTTTATAACAGGTGACGTCACGCTGGTTTACAACGACCAGAGAAGATGACGTCACGGCGGTTCAACAAACTACAAGAAGATATTGAAGATGAAGATTTTTGCCAAAGGATTGACATGAACATGTTCAAATCAATCTGGGGCCTAATGTTGGGGATATCACTACTGGGCGTAAACCGGCCTATCTGGGCCGGGTTAACTTCGTCAGTAGTTAAGTATGTTAAAGCCCAAGAAGGCAGATGAGGGCTCAAGGCCCATAGCCGGTTCAAGGCCTGTAGCCATAAACCGGCGTTAGTATTTAACTTGTATTGTAAGTTAGGAATAAGTAGAGACCAAACCGAACACATCTATGAGCCGGTATTGGGACTCTGTGAACCGACGGGCGTCACCCGTGTATATAAGGGGACGACCCGGCGGCGGTTCAAGGAGGAGAGACAACAACTCGAGACATAGGTGAAGCTTGTTTGCTCCCTGGTCATCGAAACCCCATCAATTCCATCACAACTAGACGTAGGCTTTTACCTTCATCGAAGGGGCCGAACTAGTATAAACTCTCTTGCGTCCCTGTGTCCGCTTTAACCCCTTCAAGCTAACCTGTCGCGATGGCTCCATGACTAAGTCCTTTCTCTAGGACATCTGCCATGACAAAACCACGACATAATCTGTGTGCGGTGCCCCCCTCCACCATAATCCACCTCAATCATATCGTAGCGGTGCTTAGGCGAAGCCCTGCATCGGTAGCAACATCATCACCGTCATCACGCCGTGGTGCTGACGAAACTCTCCCGTGAAGCTCTGCTGGATTAGAGTTCGTGGGACGTCATCGTGCTAAACGTGTGCTGAATTCGGAGGTGCCATGCATTCGGTACTTGGATCGGTCAGATCGTGAAGACGTACGACTACATCATCCGCGTTGTGCTAACACTTCCGCTTTCGGTCTACGAGGGTACGTGGACACACTCTCCCCTCTCGTTGCTATGCATCACCATGATCCTATGTGTGCGTAGGATTTTTTAAAAAAATTACTACGTTCCCCAACAGTGGCATCCGAGCCAGGTTTATGCATAGATGTTATATGCACGAGTAGAACACAAGTGAATTGTGGGCGATACAAGTCATACTGCTTACCAGCATGTCATACTTTGGTTCGACGGTATTGTTGGATGAAGCGGCCCAGACCGACATTACGCGTACGCTTACATGAGACTGGTTCTACCGACGTGCTTTGCACACAGGTGGCTGGCGGGTGTCAGTTTCTCCAACTTTAGTTGAACCGAGTGTGGCTACACCCGGTCCTTGAGAAGGTTAAAACAACACTAACTTGACAAACTATCGTTGTGGTTTTGATGAGTAGGTAAGAACGGTTCTTGCTCAGCCCGTAGCAGCCACGTAAAACTTGCAACAACAAAGTAGAGGACGTCTAACTTGTTTTTGCAGGGCTTGTTGTGATGTGATATGGTCATGACATGATGAGATATAAGTTGTTGTATGAGATGATCATGTTTTGTTGAAGTTATCGGCAACTGGCAGAAGCCTTATGGTTGTCTCTTTATTGCATAAGATGCAAGCGCCAAATAATTGCTTTAATTTCTCGCTATGCGATAGCAATAGTTGCAAGAGCAATAGTTGACGAGATGACCATGTGATGACACATTGATAGAGATCAAGATGATGGAGATCATGGTGTCATGCCGGTGATGATAGAGATCATGACGGTACTTTGGAGATGGAGATCAAAGGCGCAAGATGATGATGGCCATATCATGTCACATATTTTGATTGCATGTGATGTTTATCTTTTATTCATCTTATTTTGCTTAGTTCGATGGTAGCTTTATAAGATGATCTCTCACTAAATTTCAAGGTAAAACTGTTCTCCCTGAGTATGCACCATTGCCAAAGTTCGTCATGCCGAGACACCACGTGATGATCGGGTGTGATAAGCTCAACGTTCATCTACAACGGGTGTAAGACAGTTTTGCACACGCAGAATACTCGGGTTAAACTTGACGAGCCTAGCATATGCAGATATGGCCTCGGAACACTGAGACCGAAATGTCGAGCGTGAATCATATAGTAGATATGATCAACATAGTGATGTTCACCATTGAAAACTACTCCATCTCACGTGATGATAGGACATGGTTTAGTTGATATGGATCACGTGATCACTTAGATGATTAGATGGATGTCTATCTAAGTGGGAGTTCTTAAGTAATATGATTAATTGGACTTTAAATTTATCATGAACTTAGTCCTGGTAGTATTTGCATATCTATGTTGTAGATCAATAGCTTGCTTTGTTGCTCCCCATTTATTTTTTATATGTTCCTAGAGAAAATAAAGTTGAAAGATGTTAGTAGCAATGATGCGGATTGGATCCGTGATCTGAGGATTATCCTCATTGCTGCACAGAATATTTATGTCCTTGATGCACCACTAGGTGACAGACCTATTGCAGGAGCAGATGCACACGTTATGAATGTTTGACAAAGCTCGGTATGATGACTACTTAATAGTTTAGTGCACCATGCTTTACGGCTTAGAACCGGGACTTCAATTAAAACAATGTGGAATAGTTTCACAAATTCGTGCCACCTGGAACACCACAGCATAATTGTGTGTCCGAACATCATAACTATACTTTATTGGATATAGTGCAATCTATAATGTCTCTTACCGATTTACCACTATCGTTTTTAGGGTTATGCATTAGACATAGCTACATTCACGTTAAAAGGGGCACCATCTAAATCCGTTGAGACGACACCGTATGAACTGTGGTTTAGCAGGAAGCCTAAGCTATCGTTTCTTAAATTTTAGGGTTGTGATGCTTATGTGAAAAAGTTTCAGCCTGATAAGCACAAACCTAAATTGGAAAAATGCGTCTTCATAGGATACCAAAAAAAACTGTTGGGTACACCTTCTATCACAGATCTGAAAGGCAATATCTTTGTTGCTAAAGAGTGGATCCTTTCTAGAGAAGAAGTTTCTCTCGAAAGAAGTGAGTGGGAGGAATTTAGAACTTGTTGAGGTAATTGTACCTTCTCCCAAATTGGAAAGTAGTTCATCACAGAAATCAGTTCTAGTGATCTCTACACCAATTAGTGAGGAAGCTAATGATGATGATCATGAAACTTCAGATCAAGTTACTGCCGAACCTCATAGGACATCCAGAGTATGGTCCACACCAGAGTGGTACGGTAATACTTTTTGGAAATCATGTTACTAGACCATGACAAACCTATGAACTTTGAGGAAGCGATGATGAGCCCAGATTCCGTGAAATGGCTTGAGGCCATGAAATCTGAGATGGGATCCATGTATGAGAACAAAGTATGGACTTTCATTGACTTGCCCGATGATCGGTGAGTCATTGAGAATAAATGGATCTTCAAGAGGAAGACAGACACTGATAGTAGTGTTACTATCTACAAAGCTCGAATTGTCGCAAAATGTTTTCGACAAGTTCAAGGTGTTGACTATGATGAGATTTTCTCACTCGTATCGATGCTTAAGTACGTCCGAATCATGTTAGCAATTGCCGCATTTTATGACTATGAAATTTGGCAAATGGATGTAAAGACTGCATTCCCGAATGGATTTCTGGAAGAAGAGTTGTATATGATGCAACCTGAAGTTTTTTTTGATCCTAAAGGTGCTAACAAGGTGAGCAAGCTCCAGCGATCCATCTATGGACTGGTGCAAGCATCTCGGAGTTGGAATATATGCGTTGATAAAGTGATCAAAGCATATGGTTTTATACAGACTTGCTGTGAAGCCTGTATTTATAAGAAAGTGAGTGGGAACACTACAACATTTTTGATAAGACTATGTGAATGACATATTGTTCATCAGAAATAATGTAGAATTTTCTGGAAAGCATAAAGGAGTATTTGAAAAAGGTTTTTCAAAGAAAGACCTTGATGAAGCTGCTTACACATTGAGCATCAAGATCTATAGAGATAGATCAAGACGCTTGATAAGTTTTTTCAATAAGTACATACCTTGACAAGATTTCGAAGTAGTTCAAAATGGAACAGTCAAAGGAGTTCTTTCCTGTGTTGCAAGTTTTAAAGTTGAGTAAAGACTCAAAACCTGACCACGGCAGAAAATAGAAAGAGAATGAAAAGCCATTCCCTATGCCTCAGTCATAGGTTCTATAAAGTATGTTATGCTATGTACCAGACCTATTGTATAACTTAACATGATTTTTGCAAGGGAGTACAATAGTGATCTAGGAGTAGATCACTGGATAGCGGTCAAAATTATCCTTAGAGGACTAAGGAAATATTTCTCGGTTATGGACGTGATAAAAGAGTTCATCGTAAAGAGTTACGATGATGCAAGCTTTTGACACCGATCTAGATGACTCTAAGTCTAGATCTAGATACATATTGAAAGTGGGAGCAATTAGCTAGAGTATCTCTGTGCAAAGCGTTGTATACATAGAAAATTTGCAAAATACACACGGCTCTGAATTGGGCAGACCCGTTGACTAAATTTCTCACAAGCAAAACATGATCACTCTTTGGGTGTTAATCACATAGCGATGTCAACTAGATTATTGACTCTAGTAATCCCTTTTGGGTGTTAGTCACATGGAGATGTGAATTGATCACATAAAGATGTGAACTATTGATGTTAAATCACATGACGATGTGAACTAGATTATTGACTCTAGTGCAAGTGGGAGACTGAAGGAAATATGCCCTAGAGGCAATAATAAAGTTGTTATTTAAATTTCCTTATATCATGATAAATGTTTGTTATTCATGCTAGAATTGTATTAACCGGAAACATAGTACATGTGTGAATACATAGACAAACAAAGTGTCACTAGTATGCCTCTACTTGACTAGCTCGTTGAATCAATGATGGTTATGTTTCCTAACCATAGACATGAGTTTTCATTTGATTAACGGGATCACATCATTAGAGAATGATGTGATTGACTTGGCCCATCCGTTAGCTTAGCACGATGATCATTTAGTTTGTTGCTATTGCTTTCTTCATGACTTATACATGTTCCTATGACTATGAGATTATGCAACTCCCGAGTACCAGAGGAACACTTTGTGTGCTACCAAACGTCACAACGTAACTGGGTGATTATAAAGGTGCTCTATAGGTGTCTTCGATGGTGCTTGTTGAGTTGGCATAGATCAAGATTAGGATTTGTCACTCCGATTGTCGGAGAGGTATCTCTGGGCCCTCTCGGTAATGCACATCACTATAAGCCTTGCAAGGAATGCAACTAATGAGTTAGTTGCGGTATGATGCATTACAGAACGAGTAAAGAGACTTGCCGGTAACGAGATTGAACTAGATATTGAGGTACCGACGGTCGAATCTTGGGCAAGTAACATACCGATGACAAAGGGAACAACGTATGTTGTTATGCGGTTTGACCGATAAAGATCTTCGTAGAATATATAGGAACCAATATGAGCATCCAGGTTCCGCTATTGGTTATTGACCGGAGACGTGTCTCGGTCATGTCTACATAGTTCTCGAACCCGTAGGGTCCGCACGCTTAATGTTCGGTGACGATCGGTATTATGAGTTTATGTGATTTGATGTAACGAAGGTAGTTCGGAGTCCCAGATGAGATTGGGGACATGACAAGGAGTCTCAAAATGGTCGAGATGTAAAGGTCGATATATTGGACGACTATACTCGGACATCGGAAATGTTCTGAGTGATCCGGGTATTTTTCAGAGTACCGGGGAGTTACGGGAATACGGGGGGAGAAGTATTGGGCCTCATGGGCCAAGTGGTGGAAGAGAGGAGGCAAGGCAAGCAAGGGCACGCGGCCCCCCTAGCCCAAACCGAATTGGACTAGGGGGCCGGCCCCCTTTCCTCCTTTCCTCCCTCTCCTTCCTTCTTCCTCTCCTCCTTCCTTTCCTCCCCCTAGTAGGAGTAGGAAAGGGGAGTCCTACTCCTACTAGGAGGAGGACTCCTCCTCCTTGCGCACCCTATAGGGACGGCCGGCCTCCCCCTCTTGCTCCTTTATATACGGGGGCAGCGGGCACCCTAGAACACACTAGTTGATTGTTCCAAGCCATGTGCGGTGCCCCCCCTCCACCATAATCCACCTCGATCATATCGTAGCGGTGCTTAGGCGAAGCCCTGCGTCGGTAGCAACATCATCACCGTCATCACGCCGTGGTGCTGACGAAACTCTCCCGTGAAGCTCTGCTGGATCAGAGTTCGTGGGACGTCATCTAGCTGAACATGTGCTAAACTCAGAGGTGTCGTGCGTTCGGTACTTGGATCGGTCGGATCGTGAAGACGTACGACTACATCATCCGCGTTGTGCTAATGCTTCCACTTTCAGTCTACGAGGGTACGTGGACACACTCTCCCCTATCGTTGCTATGCATCACCATGATCATGTGTGTGCGTAGGACTTTTTTTTTCAATTACTACGTTCTCCAACAATAACCTCCAACTTGAGGCGCCACTACTAGAGCCAGGTGACCCAGATTATCGACATGGGACGGATGGTCCTCTCGACTCCACACAATAGGCTGCTCTGACCATCGCAGATAATGTGGGACTGCCGGTTCAACTGCGTTCACAACTCTCTTGTGAAGCTTCTGATCCCGTTTACACAAACTGGTGGTGAAAACGTGGTACTGCCCACTATTCAATTGTTTCGGATTGCTCTGATAACCGGACTACCGCTGCTGTTGACTCCCCTGATTACTCTGCTGATTGTAACCACCCTGGTTACCGTGACCTTGAAAACCAGAATTTGAACCGCCGCCTCCATGACCCGGACCATGAGAACCGGACCCTGACCCACCATTTGGGCCATGGACGCGCTGGATGGATTCCCGAAAGCTTCTCATGATGCTGCAATCCTTCCATGAATGAGTAGCCGGCTTACGTTTCGTTCCATGTTTTGGAAACGACTGGTTTACCATTGCTTCAAGGTCGAATCCTGCCCTCAAAACAGGTGGCCCATGAGGTCCCCTACGACGCTGATTATCATTGCGTGCACCTGTGTTAGCCACGAAGTCATCAGCCCTGCACTTACCGTTGCCACCCTGACCGGCAGAATGATCCCTTCATGCCATTACTCTTGTTTCCCTTTCCCGATCTTTCATCCTCTGAATTGGGGTCCTTGGTACCATCAGAGTCAACAAACTTAACTAGAGCCGCCATCAGCTCACCCATGTCGTTGCAATGACGCTTGAGCCGCCCAAGCTTCTGCTTGAGCGGAATGAACCGGCAATTTTTCTCCAACATCAGAACCGCTGAGCCGACGTTGATGTTATCCAAAGAATGTATGATGGTTGAGACCCGGCGCACCCAGCTCGTCGTAGATTCACCCTCGGCCTGAACGCAAGAAACCAGATCCACAGTCGACATAGGCTGCTTGCACCTATCTTTGAAATTCCGGATGAACTGGGCCTTCAACTCCACCCATGACCCGATGGAATTAGCCGACAGTCCCTTCAACCAGGTACGAGTGTTGTCGGGGGTTTGGTGCGACATATGCCAAAGGATGGCTTATCATGGTGGGGGCGAGTAGAACGTCGCCGGTGCCTGGAAACGGGATGAGGCGAAGACATGCACGCCGGCGAATCTTACCCAGCTTCAGGGCTCTCCGAGGAGATAATACCCCTACTGCTGCTCTGCGGGGTCTCCGCATGATCACTATGGCAAAGTGTTTACACGGTTGCTCCTTGAGCTGTTTCTTGGAGGTAGGAGAGGGCAAGGCTAGCTCTCTCCCTTCTATATGACCTGGTTTAGAGCCAATGGGTTCCAACCCTTTGCATGGGTGCCCTGGGGGGTTTATATAGGCCTACCCCCCAGGGGTGCAATGGTAATCCAGCTGGACGCGGGCCCAGCCGTCAGTGCCTCTGGCCTCCGTCTTCTCTGCCGACTGCTAGGGCCCGCCGACTGGCGGGCCCCGCCGGCTGGTCTGGTACGGAGCCGACAGGCCGCATCCGCCGCGGGGGGTCTTGCCGGCTGCTGATCACTGTAGTCGTGCTTCTGATGACGCAGGCTTGATCATGAGGTCGTGGAAACAGCCCCGCCGCCTGGCGGGCGATCACTATTGCCACTCCCCATCACATCTTGATTAATGGCGCGTGGGTCCCGGGGGAGGGCTCGGCCGACTCCCCCGGGCCGACTCCCGACGGGTCCGACTGGTGGTTCTCCTGCCGTCTCTTGAGGTCTCACTGACTGGTGGGGCCTGCTGCCTCTAGGCCGTACAGACAAGCCATCATGGGTGCAGGATTCGGCCCTGCGGTGCTGATGTCAGGGCCGGCATGGCAACAGTGCCACGCCGCACGGAGATCTTCCGGGGTACGGCGTGCTGTGGCCATGCCTGCCCTTGGTAAGGGGCGGGGGTGGGCTTCGCTTAGCCATGCCCCTGCCCCGTCCCCCTTGATGAGGTCATGGGGTTTGTTGGAGTCGCAGGCCGACTCCCCAAAGCTGGCTTCTCTAGAAGTCGCCAGTCGGGAGTCGGCTTTATGCTGAAGTCGTCCCTGGGACCTGGCCATGAGCGGGCAGTCAGCCGTCTTGCCGTCGACTCCTCAGAAGGCGGCTCTTCGTCCTGGGGTCTTGAGGGGCGCAGCCTGCCCCGATGTCTTTAAAGGTTCTCGGGCTCGGGTTGGCCTACCCGTGGCCCATTACTCCGACAGTAGTCCCCGAAGCTGGTGAGGCACCGCGGACGATCGACCGAGAAGCCTCAACAATTTCTCTTTCCGGGTGCTCAACACATGGTCTTTGATGGACTTCTGCCGGGCCGACTAGAAGGAGTCGGACTCGCTCGATTCAGACTCACTCAATTCCGACTTGCTCAGTATTTCGAACGTCGCGGTGGGATCCAAGTGGCGTGCTGGCTAAGCCTCCAGGCCGCCGCCCGTTCTAGGCCTGTCACGCGATGGCACGTGGCCGGGCCATCCTGCCAGCCTACGCGAGCGACGGGACAGGCCCATAGGAGGGGCCCGCCACTACCGTGCCTCGGCGCCCGAGCGGATCCGCTGCGGCCCCGGCGGACGGTTCGGATTCCCGTGGAGTTACTGCGCAGTAACTTTATCATGGAACGTGGGGGACGTGGGGCTGTGGGCGCAGTAAATCCCCACGTCCGCCCCCTTGGCTTCGCAGCCCACGAGGCTATAAGTAGGGGGAAGAGGGGGGCACGCGCGCCCCTCCTTCCCACTACTCCTCGCTTTCTTCCTTCCTCTTCTCCTCACTCTCCTCCTTCTTCTTCTTCTTCGCTCCGCCACGCGCCCAAGCTCCGGCGAACGCCGCGGCGACAGCTCGCGATGAGTTCTTCCTCTGCCGCCGCACCTCCCCGGTGCGTTCCGGCACTTGGGACGGCTCCGAAGTTCATGAAGACCACATCGAGTTCCTCCACCGGACTCGTCGGCTCCCCGGCAAGGATCGCGTGCAGGTGCGTCTTGCGTCGAAGGGGGAGATTTCCCCCGCACCGCAGGAGGGCGAGCAGGTTATCTTCCACTCGCACTGCCTGTGCGGGTTGGGGCTGCCGGTGAGCAGTTTCTTCCGGTCCTTCCTGGAGTTCTATGGCCTTCAGCCGCACCACCTCACCCCCAACGTAGTGGTGCTGCTGTCCGCCTTCGTGGCCATGTGCGAAGGCTTCCTCGGAGTCCTCCCCACCCTCAAGATCTGGAGGGAGTTCTCCTTCTCCAAGCTCGGCACCCAGGCTACGGGCGTGCCGGCTCAGTGCGGCGCCTTCATCATCGTGGGAAGGTTGGGGGCTGACAATCCCTTCCCCTCCATCTCGCTGATCAAGTCAGTGAAGATGTGGCAGAGATCCTACTTCTACGTCAAGAACGCCTCCGCAAGGGGGGATTGGGTCAACCTGCCGGCTTTCGAAGCCGGCCCGCCGGCTAGGCGACTTCCCAACTGGTTGTACCGGGCCAAGTCGCTAATGCCTGCGGGAGCCGGCGCCATCACGCGACTCCGAGTGCTGACGCAGTCGGAGGGTCTGACTGGTCCTGACCTGCTGGCCGCCTTCGTGGCGCGCCGAGTTCTCCGCTCCAAGGCCGCCCCCATATGATATGCTAGATGAGCGGGCACCGCGACCCGAGTCGGATGTGCACCAAGGACATGCCTCTCGAAGAGGTGGCCTTCATGGTGAACTACCTCTCGGACAGCAGGCTCCTGGAGGATTGGCGGTTCGGCAAGGAGCCGTACTCCCGCGCCAACCCCCCGCCCGTGGTGAGTCGCATTTCCTTTCTTTCTTTGGATTGTCTTCTTTCTTGCCGAGTTTTGTTTTGACCAGTCGGCTTTGGTTAGAATCCCCTCCTCCACCGACCAGCCGGCACCTCGGGTCCGGCCCGCGAGTTCCTCACCGACCGGGCGGAGAGCGACGTCGATGAACCCGATCTTGGGGCGGCGGCTTTGGAGGACGATGCCGAGGGAGGAGGAGGAACAGCAGGCGACTTCAGGCCTTCGGCCACTTTCGCCGACTGGCCTGGCGACGACGCCGAGGGAGAAGTCGCCCCTCGCCATCGGCCAGGAGCCAGCCAGCCTGGCGCGGGCTCTTCTGCCGCGCCGGGCGCTCCAAGCGGCGGGAAGAAGCGCAGGGCCGTGCCGAGCTTGTTCGGCAGTCGGCCGAAGAAGCCCAAGGGTTCGGCTACGGCGACCCGGCGGGACGAGGCGGCTGCGAAGGCCATCCGCTTCCGTGTAAGAAGTGAAGAAGCCGCCATTGGTCTCCGCGTAAGTATTCTGTCTTCAAAGTTTTATTCTTTCTTTGTGACTTTGTCTGAGTCTCTGCTTGCCCCTCTTGCTTCAGGGCTCCCCTCTCTCTTGAGAGGGTCGCCGCCGCCTCCGTCATGGGGTCAGCGGAGACGTCCGCCACCACTCGGCGGATTGACCCCGCTGTTGACCTCCGGGAGGCGACGGAGCGGCATGCGCAGGAGAAGCGCAACGAAGAAGAGGCCCTCCGCCTGGAGAAGGCGGAGGCCGACAGGGCGGAGGCCTCAGCCAAGAAAAAACTGGCGGAGGCCGAAGCCACCGCCGCGATGAAGCGGAACGCTGAGGAAGCCGCGCACCGCCAGTCGGCGGTGTTCGTCACCCCGTTGAACACTGCGCCGCCGCCTCCGGAGTTCACGAGGCAGACTGGGGAAACCGGCGGGGAGAACCCCGTCGTGGAGAGGGAAGGCGACGACCCCTCTACGCCGGACGTGAACGTTCCGCCGCTGCCTCCGCCGCCGTCTGAAGGTGCGCGAGACAAGCAGCCGGCGGACCCTCCGGTGCCGCCGACCGAAGACGAGGCCGTGGTGAGGCTGCTCCTCCAAGTCGGCTCGCCAATGCGCCGCCGTCTGGAGAAGGCGACTTCAACGCCCCGCCTCCTGAAAGACGGCATTGCCAGCTCGGTGATCCCAGACGCTGAGGCGACGAGCGCCGCGCCCATTGGGTGGGTGCGGCACTCGGTGCTCGCCGCTGAACCAGGCGCTTCTGGACGTCCAGGCGAAGCTTCGTGCCGAGGGCGACGCTCACCAGAATTGCACCAAGGCGTACCTGGCGTCATGGGCAGCCGTCCGGGTATGTTTTTCCTTTGGCCTTTGTTTTCTTGTTCCTCTCTGTGGGGGCGCGCCAGCACACCCACTGGGTGTAGTCCCCGAGTTTCGGGCTGGCTACTGAGCAGACAGCCCGGAACTCCAATTTGATGAACTCTGGGTATTTATCTTTTTGTCTGAAACGTTCGTCGCAGGATTACCACAACCTCCGCGTCACTGCCTTCAACCGTAATGTTGAAGAGCTAGGCAAGCGGACCGCCGATCTGTCGGAGAGCCGGAGTAAGTTCTTTTCCTTCTTCGCGGGGGCGCGCTGGCGCACCCACGGGCTGTAATCCCCGAGATTCGGGCCGACTGCTGAGCAGTCGGGCCGGATCTCCCTGGCGACCTTCTTTTCCTGATGACTCAACGCCTTCTTTCTTTCTTCTTCTCAAGGGCCAACGCTGCTCTTCAACAGCAGCTGAGCGACGCCAACTCCACTTTGCGCGCCAAAGAGGAGGAGTGCAGCAAGCTCACCACGGAGCGCGATCTGCTGGCCACTCAATTGGCAGAGCAGAAGGAACTGCTTGTGAAGATGCAGAGGGAGGCGGAGGAGACGGAAACCGCCCTCTTGGCCGAGTTCACGAGCGAGCGCTCCTCCTGGTCTGACAAGGAGGCGCTGCTGTCCTCCAGCTTCCACGAGATTGAAGACATCGTTGATGGTGAGTTTCTTTATTTTCTTTCTTCGAGCTGCCGATTTAAGTCGTGCCGACTCCCAGTTTTTGACTTGCTTCTTTGTTTCTTCCTGTCTTTGCAGACTTCTTTCCTGGGCAGTCGCAGGCCGCCATCCAAGCCATCGAGGCTGACCGTGAAGGTCGGAGGGCGGAGGGGGCAGAGATTGCTGCTGACGCCCCCCGAACTCTTGACGAGCACATCCTGAGCATCGAGGCTCGCCTTCGGCCGGCTCACCGGATGCTGCGCCGGCTTCAGCGTGTCGGTGCCCAGGCGATTGCCGCCCTGTGGCCGGATATGCAGGCTCCGCGCACCCCCAGCCTGACGGCCGACTGGCTGGAGGTCGCGGCTGGTCGTCTTGAGGCCTGGAAGGTTTCTTCGGCCCGAGATGGAGCGCGCCGGGCCTTGGAGTTCGTCAACGCATGGTATCCGGGGCTGGACCTAGACCGGATGGCCACGCTTCGGTCGGAGGCCCAGCCGGAGCTGGCAGCCGCGGAAGACGCCCTCGTCAAGCATGCTGCGGCGATCGCTGAGTACACCGACACCAGCATCTTCGTCCCCGAGCGGTCTGAAGACGGCGAGGAGGTACCGCTGGAGTGGTTTGGGATGAACCCAGACTACGGCGAGGACTCGGCGGAGGTGATTGGCTCCAGCGTCGAGGAAGAGGGCGAGGCAGAGGACGGAGGCGAGGCGGAGGCACCAGAAGATGGAGCAGACGGCCAGCCTCAGCTCGATCGTGCCTCCAGCAACGAGCCGCGTGCGACCAACCCGACTGCCGCCGGAGGCGATCAAGCCGAGACTAGCCAGCCGGCCGCGGCGACGCCTGGTGCTGGCGCCTCCTCCGACCCTCCAAATCTGTCTATTGCTTCCTAAGCTGCTGCTGTATCTTTGTTTTGTCTGCTTCAGTAGTCTTTGAAGAACTTGTTAATTCGCACAATTCACCCGCGGGGTGTATTTTGAACCTCTGCTCGAAATTTCGGCCAAGGTCCTATGTTATGTAAATATATTTATCCGAGTTCTATCTTTTCTTGCTCATTGCTCTTTTGGCTTTTTTCCTTTGCCACTTTCTCTTAGTTGCCTGCCTTGCCAATCGGACAGCCGCTCTGCGGACTGTCGCTGGATCAAGTGCTTGGCTACTTTGGGAAAGCAAGTACTTAGCCGTTTTCAAGTGTTTTTGAGCAAGTTGGATAGAAGACGGTAATCCGACTATTCGAGAGTCAGTCTTGCGAAAAAGGCTAGAAGCTGTCTTGAGCTATGTTTTATGCTTTGAGTCCTTAGCCATTTTTCATGCGAATGCCCATTCTACCTTGTTGTTGCCCACCGTACAGTCGCTCTGTGAGCTACGGCTTCTGACAAGAGACGGTTTAGGTGTTTACACACTACTTGTCCGACTGCAGGAAGCATTTCGTAGTGCAAGGCGGCAAGTCCCCGGGCTGACTTGTCGAGCCCGGTGCCAAACGGCATGACAAAGAGTAACATACTTGTAGGCATAATTTTTATCATACATACAAAAGAGGGAAGTCCCTGAGCTCGTCTCGGGGGGCCCGAAGTCTTGGTACTTTAATACAAAAGGTAGCATGGTACATACTGCATCAACTGTAAAATCTTCGGAGGAGATTTGCATTCCATGGCCGCTTTGTCTCCTTGCCGGAGTCGTCCCTCTTGCGTGCTCGGGGCTTTTGAGCGTCAATCAGGTAGTAGGAGTCGTTGCCCAGTACTTTGCTGATGATGAAATGGCCTTCCCAAGGCGCCGACAGCTTGTGCTGGCCGGCTCTTCGCTGGATCAGCCGGAGCACAAGGTCGCCTTCTTGGAAAGATCTTGGCCTGACCTTCCTGTTGTGGTATCGGCGCAGGCTCTGCTGGTAGATGCTGGACCGGCTGAGTGCCAACAGCTGGCCCTCTTCCAGCAGATCGACACCGTCTTGTCGTGCTTCTTCTGGTTCCTCCTCGGTGTACATGGTGACTCGTGGGGAGTCGAACTCTATGTCCGTTGGGATGACGGCTTCGGCACCGTAGATGAGGAAGAAGGGCGTGAAGTCAGTTGACTTGTTTGGAGTCGTGCGCAGACTCCAGACTCCATAGCACATCTTCTGGTAGTGGGGGTAGTTCTGCTTGGAGGTCGACAGTACCTCGCTCAGGTAATATACCGGTCTCTAGACAGGTAGCGCCTTGCCTTCCTCCTTGTGTTCCACTACAATGACCGTGCTGACTACTCGGCTGGTGGTGGCGATGTACAGGAGCATAGGTTCCTTTGGAGTCGGAGCCGCCAGGACCGGTGGAGTAGTCGGCATCTTCTTCAACTGGAGAAAAGCTTCGTCCGCCTTATGGTTCCACTCGAAAAAAGTGGTCTTTTTCATGAGTTGGTATAAGGGGAGAGCTTTCTCGCCCAGCCGACTGATGAATCGGCTGATGGACGCCAAGCAGCCGGTGAACTTCTGCACGTCCGGCAGTCGGCTGGGTACCTCCATTCTCTCAATGGCCTTTATCTTTACTGGGTTGCATTCTATGTCGCGTTCAGAGACCAGGAAGCCTAGGAGCTGGCCGGCTGGTACTCCGAAGACACACTTCTCGGGGTTGAGCTTGATCTGGAACCGGCGCAGGTACTCAAAAGTCTCCTTGAGGTCTTCCAGCAGTGTTCCATGCTTTTCCGTCTTTACCACCACGTCGTCTATGTAGACGTGGGCGTTCCTGCCGAGCTGCTTGAGGAGGCACTTCTGCATACAACGCTGAAAGGTGGCACTGCCATTCCTTAAGCCGAACGTCCTGGTGAGGTAGCAGAAGGCTCCAAACGGCGTGATGAAGGCGGTCTTTAGTCTGTCAGCCGGGTTCAGCTTGATCTGGTGATATCCTGAGTATGCATCCAGAAAACTCAACAGCTCGCATCCGGCTGTGGAGTCTATCACCTGATCGATTCTTGGTAGAGCAAATGGGTCCTTGGGGCAGGCCTTGTTGAGGCTCGTGTAGTCAATACACATTCGCCAGGACCGGATTTGCTAGCCATTCTGGAAAGAACACTTCCATATTGAAGCCGGCTGCTAGGAGTCGGGCTATCTCTTCTCCGACAACTCTTCTCGTCTCTTCTGATAGGCGGCGCATGGGCTGCCTGACCGGCTTTGCATCAGATCAGACATGTAACTTGTGCTCTGCGAATTCCGTCGGTACACCTGGCATGTCTTTGGGGGACCATGCGAAGATGTCCCGATTCTCACGGAGGAAATCGACGAGCTCGCCTTCCTATTTGCTGTCGAGGTTTGCACCTACGACGGCGTACCTCTCTGGGTGCTCCGGATCCAAGGGTATTTTCTTTGTCTCTTTGGCCAGCTTGAACAAACCCTCAACCTCTGACTCTTTTGGGTTGGGCGATACCTCAGGCTACTTGCCGGCCATCGCCACAACTCGCTCAAGGAGCCGCTTCTCAACCGCGATTACCAGGGACTCGGCCAGCCGACTGCTCTCAGCTGCGCAAGCAGACGACTTCCAGTAGTCGCCAGCCACAGTCAGAATTCCTCTAGAACTGGGCATCTTCATCTTGAGGTAGGCGTAGTGGGGGACCACCATGAACTTGGCCAAGGCGGGTCGGCCAAGTAGTGCATGGTATGGGCTCTCAAGGTCCACCACCTCAAACCAAACAGACTCTCTGCGGAAGTGATCTTTGTCTCCAAAGAGGACGTCCATCAGGATTTTGCCGATTGGTGAGCAGGAAAGCCCAGGAACAATGCCGTGGAACATAGTCCGGCTGTTCTGAAGCTGCCTTTGCTTGATTCCTAACTTCTCCATGGTGTCCTTGTACAGGATATTGATGTTGCTGCCTCCGTCTATCAGAACTCGCGAGAAACACGTGGCTCGTCTGTCTGTGGCAAAGGTGGCGTCCAGGACCAAGGCATAGGAGCCCGGACTCGGCATCACTTCTGGGTGGTTAGCCCTACTCCAGCTGATGGGCTTCTCAGACCAGTGCATGAACTCTGGTGTCTCCGACGCTACTACATTTACCTCTTGTCGCTGCAGTCGCCTGCTGCATTGATCATCAGCCACACTGGTAAACACCACGTAGGCTCCGTGCTCTTCAGGGTATTCGTCTTGTACTACACCGACTGGCCTGACAGCCGGCTGCTGGGGCGGCGGCAGAGGCGGCTGCCCAGCAGGCGGGGGAGGCAGGAGGTCGTCTCCCTTGGCGATCCTAGTGAGCCAGTGGCACTTCTGGGTGGTGTGATTCGACGGCTTTGCGCCGCTGTGGAACTTGCAAGGTCCATCCAAGGTCTGCTCATAGGAGAAGGCCGGCAACCAGTTTGGCTTGCCGCCTTTCTGTCGCTTGGGCGGGGCTGCTCATCTGGCTGCTGGGCTTCAACGGTCGCGACCTGCCGGCTGCTGGAAGCCGGCTGCGGGGCCTTGCGCTTGTGGTCGCCCTGCTGTTGTCGCCGGCCGGCGTATGCTGCCGGAGTTCTTGGAGCTTGAGGAGCCACTTTGCCAGTTGTGCTGATTTGAATCTCCGCCTTCATGGAGGAGTCGACCGTGGCGTACTTGTCCGCTATGATCAGCAGCTCGTCGAGGGTTTTTGGCTCGTCGCAAAGGAGCTTGTGCTTGAGGAGGGTGCCTTCTCTGCACCCGGATGTGAAGTACTCGATGGCCTGCACCTCATGCACGCCCTCGCAGGAGTTCCAGAGCTCGGCCCAACGCGTGAGGTAATCGCGAGTCGACTCATCGGGGCCTTGCACGCACAAGGAGAGCTGACGAGGCTTGGGAGGGCGCTTGTACGTGCTGGTGAAGTTGCGGACGAACGCTTCGGTGAAGTCGACTCAACTGTTGATGCTGCGGGGCTTTAGGCTGTTTAGCCATGTCCGGGCCGTGCCCTGGAGCATGAGCGGAACGTACTTTACGGCGACACGCTTGTTGCCGTTTGCTATGCTAACAGCCGTGGAG
This sequence comes from Triticum urartu, assembly GCF_003073215.2. NCBI lineage: Eukaryota > Viridiplantae > Streptophyta > Magnoliopsida > Poales > Poaceae > Triticum > Triticum urartu. Next base: position 190,516,243 of record NC_053025.1, read on the forward strand.
TAGTCGACTAGCCAGTCTTCCGGCTTCATGGAGCCGGTATACTTGGGCGTGTCTCTTGGGAGCGTGAACCCTCTGGGAAAGGGCTCGTCCTGAATGCGGGGCCCGAAACAAGGCGGACCCAGCTCGTCTTCTTCTTCCAGCGCTAAGGATCGGTGAAGTCGGTCGATCCGGTGGCGGGTGTCATTCTCTCGAACTCCCTCTCGGCGGCCAAGGCGGTCACCGAGAGTCGGATGGTCAACAGGCGGCGGGGAGACTCGCCTCTCCTTGCGGGGAGGGGGAGGCGGACAGTCGTCCCGTCGTTCCACTGCTCTTGGGCGGCCGTCTCGGTCGCGCTCTACGGTGATGCGAGTCCGACTGTGGCTGACAGCCGGCTCCTTGTCTCTTCTTCCTCGGGCGCCGCCAGTCGGCGTCCAAGACGTCGCGCCTTGATCTCGGTGAAGGTCGTCATTGGGCCGTTGAGGCGCCTCCGTGCGGCAGCCGGCCTCGTTCTGCGCGGCGGCCGCGTCGAGGAGCCGCTGGACTCGCTCCATCATGAGGTAGCGTTCTTTGCCCTCAAAATTGTCTAGCTCGTCTGCCGCTGCCTGGGCGGCTCAGATGTTCTCCGCTGGTGTAGCGTACATAGGGCGGCTTGCCCCCAAACAGGTTGGCGATGGCTACGCCGCGCTACCGGACCGCGCCAAGGCGGCTGGGCCCCGCCGGGGCCGGCGAGCCGCCGACGGCGCGATCCATCTCCCGCTGGTAGGCTTCTGACAAGCGCCTCATGCTGGCCAGCTTCTTTGCGCCTTCAACGAGCTAAAGGCAGCGCGCCTCCAACGTCTCTGCGTTAGCGTCTTCCGGAATGGGCACAGTTAGGTCTTGCAGCGCCGCGCCGAGTGAGTCGTGCGCTCCTCCGCCGGGGAGCTCGTCATGACTGATGACTAGCACCTCGGTGACAGTGCTTCCGTTGCTCTCCGCGCGAGGGAGAGGTTCATCATAGACCACCACATTGGTGGGGAACGTGTCGAGCGACACGGTGTCGGAGTCGACCAGCATCGGGTCGGTGGAGCCTACGGACTCCAAGTCTACGGCAGGCTCGCCGGAAACGTGGAGTTGATCGAGGAGGCCCGCGAGGAGGTTCTCGGGGCCGCCCGTTCCTGCGTTGGATGCAGGTTCATCGGAGATGCGGACCTCGCCGACAAGTTCAGCCAAGGAGCTGACCGCGCAGGCGATCTCAACACCGCTTAGCGCGTCGGCGCAAACTCCGTCTAGCGTGCCTGGCTGGCTGCGCTCGCCAGGGAGGAAAAGGGTTCCCGTCCAGAACAGATCTCTGGACGGCGGTGCACCAGGCCCCACGGTGGGCGCCAAATGTCGGGGGTTTGGTGCGACATATGCCAAAGGATGGCTTATCATGGTGGGGGCGAGTAGAACGTCGCCGGTGCCTGGAAACAGGATGAGGCGAAGACATGCACGCCGGCGAATCTTACCCAGCTCCAGGGCTCTCCGAGGAGATAATACCCCTACTGCTGCTCTGCGGGGTCTCCGCATGATCACTATGGCAAAGTGTTTACACGGTTGCCCCTTGAGTTGTTTCTTGGAGGTAGGAGAGGGCAAGGCTAGCTCTCTCCCTTCTATATGACCTGGTCTAGAGCCAATGGGTTCCAACCCTTTGCATGGGTGCCCTGGGGGGTTTATATAGGCCTACCCCCCAGGGGTGCAATGGTAATCCGGCTGAACGCGGGCCCAGCCGTCAGTGCCTCTGGCCTCCGTCTTCTCTGCCGACCGCTGGGGCCCGCCGACTGGCGGGCCCCGCCGGCTGGTCTGGTACGGAGCCGACAGGCCGCGTCCGCCGCGGGCGGGTCTTGCCGGCTGCTGATTACTGTAGCCGTGCTTCTGATGACGCGGGCTTGATCATGAGGTCGTGGCAACAGCCCCACCGCCTGGCGGGCGATCACTGTTGCCACTCCCCATCACATCTTGATTAATGGCGCGTGGGCCCCACGGGAGGGCTCGACCGACTCCCTCGGGCCGACTCCCGACGGGTCCGACTGGTGGTTCTCCTGCCGTCTCCTGAGGTCTCACTGACTGGTGGGGCTTGCTGCCTCTAGGCCGTACAGACAAGCCATCGTGGGTGCAGGATTCGGCCCTGCGGTGCTCATGTCAGGGCCGGCATGGCAACAGTGCCACGCCGCACGGAGATCTTCCGAGGTACGGCGCGGTGTGGCCATGCCTGCCCTTGGTAAGGGGCGGGGGTGGGCTTCGCTGTAGCCACGCCTCTGCCATGTCCTCCATGATGAGGTCATGGGGTTTGTTGGAGTCGCAGGCCGACTCCCCAAAGCCGGCTTCTCTGGAAGTCGCCAGTCGGGAGTCGGCTTTATCCTGAAGTCATCCCTGGGACCCGGCCGTGAGCGGGCATTCGGCCGTCTTGCCGTCGACTCCTCAGAAGGCGGCTCTTCGTCCTGTGGTCTTGAGGGGCGCAGCCTGCCCCGATGTCTTGAAAGGTTCTGGGGCTCGGGTTGGCCTACCCATGGCCCATTACTCCGACAAGTGTTCCTTCTAGCATCATGGTGAAGTACTTGGCGTAAGCAGCTTCACTAACATCCAACATCCCCATGGCCATCTCATAACTCTCCACCCATGCCTCACGAGGTTGATCGGCTGTGTAGTTTGGCACCTTACGAGGGCCTTTGAAGTCCTTAGGCAGACACTCATTTCATATAGCTACCTTTAGCCACGGCACACCGAAAGCCTGGGAAGTCACTCCTGCCTCAATTGAAGCTGTTGGGTAAACCGGCGCATGCTGATGAGCCGCCAGCTGAGCTGCCAGCTCAGCCTACCGACGTGCTCTGGCTTGGTCCACCAAATCTTGTGCGTTGCCCCCATTGCGTGCCGGATCATGAGGTTGGTTACGGCACCTTTCAGTACTTGAGACCGCTGGCGAGTCAATGTGCCTGTTATAGCTCTGGTTTGGACGAGGGGTCTCATGAATCCGATCGCGGCTATAAGAGTAAGCCTGCTGCTGCACCAGAGCTGTTTGAAGAAGCTCCCTGGCCCTTCGGGTTTCAACCACCGCTGGAGTTTCACCCTCATCGAGCAGAGCCGCCAATTGTGTAGCTGCCACAATCATGTTGTCCAGAGGGGTGGAGTAATGACCCAACGGTGTCACCACATGCTGAGGCGGAGTGCTGTTTATACGTGGCTAGCTGGGCGGTTCAAGTATCCGGTTCACCACCGACGGGTTATTGGCCCCAGCTCCAGGGGTGTTGAAGAGGTCCCTTGACTCATAAACAAGGGGAAAACGACTCCGTTGCTACCTCCTCAAGACTTCATGTGAGGCTTTCTGATCCACCCTAAGCCGATATGATTCTGCTTGAATCTGCTATGCTTGGGCATCCAGAATAGCTTGTTCTGCGGTCTGGTAACCCACAAGTATAGGGGATCGCAACATCTTTCGAGGGTAGAGTATTCAACCCAAATTTATTGATTCGACACAAGGGGAGCCAAAGAATATTCTCAAGTATTAGCAGCTGAGTTGTCAATTCAACCACACCTGGAAACTTAGTATCTGCAGCAAAGTGTTTAGTAGCAAAGTAATATGATAGTGGTGGTAGCGGCAACAAAAGTAAAGACAGCAAAAGTAATGTTTTTGGTATTTTGTAGTGATTGTAACAGTAGCAACGGAATAGTAAATAAATGAAAACTAGTATACGGAAAACTCATAGGCACCGGATCAGTGATGGATAATTATGCCGGATGCAGTTCATCATGTAACAGTCATAACATAGGGTGACACAGAACTAGCTCCAATTCATCAATGTAATGTAGGCATGTATTCCGTATATAGTCATACGTGCTTATGGAAAAGAACTTGCATGACATCTTTTGTCCTACCCTCCCGTGGCAGCGGGGTCCTATTGGAAACTAAGGGATATTAATGCCTCCTTTTAATAGAGAACCGGAACAAAGCATTAGCACATAGTGAATACATGAACTCCTCAAACTATGGTCATCACCGGGAGTGGTCCCGATTATTGTCACTTCGGGGTTGCCGGATCATAACACATAGTAGGTGACTATAGACTTGCAAGATAGGATCAAGAACTCACATATATTCATGAAAACATAATAGGTTCAGATCTGAAATCATGGCACTCGGGCCCTAGTGACAAGCATTAAGCATAGCAAAGTCATAGCAACATCAATCTCAGAACATAAAGGATACTAGGGATCAAACCCTAACAAAACTAACTCGATTACATGATAAATCTCATCCAACCCATCACCGTCCAGCAAGCCTACGATGCAATTAGTCACGCACGGCGGTGAGCATCATGAAATTGGTGATGGAGGATGGTTGATGATGACGACGGCGACGAATCCCCCTCTCCGGAGCCCCGAACGGACTCCAGATCAGCCCTCCTGAGAGGTTTTAGGGCTTGGCGGCGGCTCCGTATCGTAAAATGCGATGATTTCTTCTCTCTGATTTTTTTCTCTCCGAAAGCAAATATATAGAGTTGGAGTTGGTGTCGGAGGGTTAACAGGGGGCCCACGAGGTAGGGGACGCCCCCCCCCCCTCATGGAAAGGGTGTGGGCCCCCTGGTCTTCATATTTGGCGAGGATTTTTTATTATTTTTTCTAAGACCTCCCGTGGAGTTTCAGGTCATTCCGAGAATATTTGTTTTCTGCACATAAAACAACATCATGGTAATTCTGCTGAAAACAGCGTCAGTCCGGGTTAGTTCCATTCAAATCATACAAGTTAGAGTCCAAAACAAGGGCAAAAGTGTTTGGAAAAGTAGATACGATGGAGACGTATCAACTCCCCCAAGCTTAAACCCTTGCTTGTCCTCAAGCAATTCAGTTGACAAACTGAAAGAAAGAAAGAAAAACTTTTACAAACTCGGTTTACTCTTGTTGTTGTAACTATGTCAAGCCAGCATTCAAGTTTTCAGCATAGATCATAACTAACCACATTTGCAATAATTTCCAGGTCTCATAATTACTCGTATCGATAGCATGATCAACTAGCAAGTCATAATAATAAATCTCGGATGACAACACTTTCTCAAAACAATCATAATATGATATAACAAGATGGTATCTCGCTAGCCCTTTCTAAGACCGCAAAACATAAATGCAGAGCACCTTTAAAGATCAAGGACTGACTAGACATTGTAATTCATGGTAAAAGAGATCCAATAATAGTCATACCCAACATATATTAATAGTGATGAATGCAAATGACGGCTGTGCTCTCCAGCTAGTGCTTTTTAATAAGAGGGTGATGACTCAGCATAAAAGTAAATGGATAGGCCCTTCGCAGAGGGAAGCAGGGATTTGTAGAGGTGCCAGATCTCGGTTTTGAAATAGAAATAAATTGTATTTTGAGAGGTATACTTTCATTGTCAACGTAGCAACTAAGAGATGGTGATATCTTCCATGCTAAACACATTATAGGTGGTTCCCAAACAGAATGGTAAAGTTTATACTCCCCCTCCACCAACAAGCATCAATCCATGGCTTGCTCGAAACAACGAGTGCCTCCAACATACATCAGATCCCAGGGGGAGTTTTGTTTGCAATTAATTTTGATTTAGTTTGCATAAAGCATGGGACTGGGCATCCCGGTGACCAGCCATTTTCTCGTGAGTGAGGAGCGGAGTCCACTCCTCTTGAGAATAACCCGCCTAACACGGAAGATAAGGACAGCCTTTGTTGATACATGAGCTATTCGAGCATACAAAACAGAATGTTTATTTGAAGGTTTAGAGTTTGGCACATACAAATTTACTTCGAACGGCAGGTAGATACCGCATATAGGAAGGTATAGTGGACTCATCTGGGAAAACTTTGGGGTTTAAGGGATTGGATGCACAAGCAGTATTCCCGCTTAGTACAAGTGAAGGCTAGCAAAAGACTGGGAAGCGACCAACTAGAGAGCGACAACAGCCATGTACATGCATTAAAATTAATAAACATTGGATGCAAGCATGAGTAGGATATAATCCACCATGAACATAAATATCGTGAAGGCTATGTTGATTTTGTTTCAACTACATGCGTGAACATGTGCCAAGTCAAGTCACTTAAATCATTCAAAAGAGGATACCACCCCATCATACCACATCATAATCATCTCAATAGCATGTTGGCATACAAGGTAAATCATTATAACTCATAGCTGATCAAGCATGGCACAAGCAACTATGATCTCTAATTGTCATTGCAAACATGTTTATTCATAATAAGCTGAATCAAGAACGCGGGACTCATCATATTTACAAAAACAAAAGAGGTCGAGTTCATACCAGCTTTTCTTATCTCAGTCAGTCCATCATATATCATCATAATTGCCTCACTTGCATGACCGAACGGTGTGAATAATAATAAGAGTGCACGTGCATTGGACTAAGATGGAATCTGCGAGCATTCAATAAACAGGAGAAGACAAGGCAATATGGGCTCTTTGTTAAATCAACAATAATGCATATAAGAGCCACTTCAACAATTTAATTATGGTCTTCTCCTACTGACCCCCAAAGAAAAGAAAAGAAATAAAACTATTTACATGGGAAAGCTCCCAACAAGCAAAAGAAGAACGGGAAATATTTTTGGGTTTTCTTTTTAATTATTACTACTACAGCAGAAAAATAAACTACTACTAATTTTTTTGGTTTTTCTTAAAGTTACTAAACACACAAGAAGAAAGCAGGAAAAAGAAAATAAACTAGCATGGATATTACAGTGAAAAAGTATGAGCACCGACATCTAGCAATGAGTGTGTGTGAACATAAATGTAATATCTGTGAGAAATACGTACTCCCCCAAGCTTAGGCTTTTGGCCTAATTTGGTCTATGGCCATGGCTGGCCTGGCAGATATCCATAATAATAGTTGTTGGGGTCGTACTGTGATGAAGAAGAATAGTTGGGATCATACTGATGTGCAGCGGTTATCGCCTACTGAGCTGCAGCATGGAGTCGAGCTGCACCCGCTCTCCTCTCGTACTCTTCTGCCTCTTCTCTGGTAATAACATATCTTCCTTTTGTCTGTGAATCAAAGAAGGCAGGAGCAGGGAGAGTAATACGGAAAACACGTCGTTTATCAAAAATTAAGCGATATAAGAGAGGTGATTCAGGCCTCTCGACATACTGGTGCGAAGCCATAGAGTTATAATCTAAATATGTAGGAGGCAACTCCATATCACCCTCACAAATGTCTATTTCAAGAAAATGAGCTAAGCGGGTTGCATAAATTCCTCCAAAGAAATCTCCATTATGTCTATTATGATGCAACCTTCGAGCTACAATGGCTCCCATATGATAAGATTGGTCTCCTAACACAGCACTCCTAAGAATGTTGAGATCATGGACACACATGTGACATGCTTCATCCTTAGCATTTATGCATCTACCGATGAAAAGAGCAAAATAATGTATAGCAGGAAAGTGAATGCTCCCTATGGTAGCTTGCGTTATATCTCTGGATTCCCCCACAGTTATACTAGCAAGAAAGTTTCTAAATTCAGATTTAGGGGGATCCCTAATACTGCCCCATGATGGAAGTTCGCAAGCAGAAGTGAAATCCTCTAGGTCCATGGTATAAGATTTGTCATAGAGATCAAACATGACTGAAGGAGAATTACGCGAAGATGAATACTCAAACCTCCTCACAAATGAACTTGTGAGATCATGATACTGGGGGCATTTGTTAGCCTCAAAATCCTCAAGACCGGCATTGCGCAAATATGATTTGAATTCTTCTTTAATTCCCGCATGGTCCATAAAATTTTCCGACGGCCATTCGCAAGGCCATACTGGAGCATCTCTTGGTGGATCCTGTTTAGCATCGCGCATAGCAATTCTGGGTCCTTGCTTCTTAGAGGAACCACCTTGGAACATCTTCCTAAACATATTGTTTTTCTCTGAATTTTTTTGAAATTTTTAGTAACTTCAAAATAAAAGTAAACCAAACTCAATAAAACTGATAGCAACTACTCCTACAAGTGCCTAGAGCCTATATCAAGCATTAGAACTACTTGGAACCATATAAATTTGACATGCAAGCTCAAGAACATGGTCACCTATGCAGCAAAAAATTGCAATCAATAAAGCACTAGAACAAAAACTAATTGGACAAATGGAGGAGTCACATACCAAGGAACAATCTCCCCAAGCAGTTTTGCGAGAGGTGCTTTGAGCAAGGAGATCGAAAATCGCAGCAAAAGTGGCTGGAACAAGTGCTTGAGTTGGTTTTTCGGGTTTGTGTGAGATAGAGGAAGAAGATGGGTGCTGGGATAAGTGGAGGAGGGCCACCGTGGGCCCACGAGGCAGGGGGCGCGCCCTATAGGGGGGGGGCGCCCACCACCCTCGTGACCAGGTGGCAGCTCCTCCCGCGGTAATTTTTGCACAATAAATCCTCACATATTCCCGAACAATCATATTAAATTGGCATGGGATTCTGAGGACTTTTATTTTCGGGATATTTTTATATTGCACGGATAATCAGATAACAGACAGAAAAATACTATTTTTACTTTATTTCTACTAATTAACAGAAAGTATAGAGAGGGTACAGAAGTTTGTGCTTCTAGTTTCATCCATCTCATGCTCATAAAAAAGAATCCACTAATAAGGTTGATCAAGTCTTGTTAACAAACTCATTTCGATAATCATGAAACCGGAGAAATTTCGAATAACACTAAGTTACCTCAACGGGGATATGCACATCCCCAATAATAAGAATATCATATTTCTTTTTGACAGTAGGAAGAGGAAATTCAAAACCTCCAAATATAATTGATGGAATTTTTCCAATAGAGTTGATACTATGAACTTGAGGTTGTTTCCTCGGAATGTGTACCGTATGCTCATTACTATTAACATGAAAAGTGACATTGCCTTTGTTGCAATCAATAACAGCCCCTGCCATATTAAGAAAATGTCTTCCAAGAATAATAGACATACTATCATCCTCGGGAATATCAAGTATAACAAAGTCCATTAAAATAGTAACGTTTGCAACCACAACGGGAACATCCTCACAAATACCGACAGGTATAGCAGTTGATTTATCAGCCATTTGCAAAGATATTTCAGTAGGTGTCAGCTTATTCAAGTCAAGTCTATGATATAAAGAGAGAGGCATAACACTAACACCGGCTCCAAGATCACATAAAGCAGTTTTAATATAATTTCTTTTAATGGAGCAAGGTATAGTAGGTACTCCAGGGTCTCCAAGTTTCTTTGGTATTCCACCCTTAAAAGTATAATTAGCAAGCATGGTGGAAATTTCAGCTTCCGGTATCTTTCTTTTATTAGTAATGATATCTTTCATGTATTTAGCATAAGGATTTGTTTTGAGCACATCAGTTAATCTCATACGCAAAAAGATAGGCATGATCATTTCAGCAAAGCGCTCAAAATCCTCATCATCCTTTTTCTTGGATGGTTTCGGAGGAAAAGGCATGGGTTTCTGAACCCAAGGTTCCCTTTCTTTACCATGTTTACTAGCAACAAAGTCTCTTTTATCATAACATTGATTCTTTGATTGTGGGTTATCAAGATCAATGGCAGGTTCAATTTCTACATCATTGTGATTACTAGGTTGAGCATCATCATGAACATTATCATTAATATTTTTACTAGGTTCATGTTCATTACTAGATTATGTTTCAGCATCAGACATAGATATATCATTTGGATTATCAGGTGGTTCAGCAATAGGTTCACTAGAAGTTTGCACGGTTCTATCATTTTTCTTCTTCTTCTTTTTAGAAGAACTAGGAACATCAATATTATTTCTTTGAGAATCTTGCTTGATTCTCTTAGGGTGGCCTTCAGGATACAAAGGTTCCTGAGTCATTCTACCAGTTCTAGTAGCCACTCTAACAACATAATCATTTTTCTTACTATTCATTTCATCAAGCACTTTTGTTTGAGCTTTAAGTACTTGTTCTACTTGGGTGGTGACCATAGAAGCATGCTTGCTAACAAGTTTAAGTTCACCTTTAATATCAGCCATATAATCACTCAAACGTCTAATCATATAAGCATTTTCTTTTAATTGCCTACCAAAATAAGCATTGAAGTCGTCTTGCTTAAACATAAAGTTATCAAACTCATCCAAGCATTGACTAGCAATTTTAGTAGGAGGGACTTCAGCTTTATCATATCTATAGAGAGAATTTACCTTTACTACCTGTGTCGGGATATCGGGATCAGGAGGTTCTTCAGTGAATAAATAATTGAGATCATATGTTTCTTCAATAGGCGGTATATTAAGACCATGTATTTCTTCAATAGGAGGTAAATTCTTAACGTCTTCAGCTTTAATACCTTTTTCTTTCATAGATTTCTTTGCCTCTTGCATATCTTCGGGACTGAGAAATAAAACACCTCTCTTCTTTGGAGTTGGTTTAGGGATAGGCTCAGTAATTGGAGCAGGAGATGGCTCAGGAGCTGGCTGAGGAGGTGCCCAATTATTTTCATTTGTCAACATATTATCCAATAGAATTTCAGCTTCATCCGGTGTTCTTTCCCTGAAAAGAGAACCAGCACAACTATCCAGGTAATCTCTGGAAGCATCAGTTAGTCCATTATAAAAGATATCAAGTATTTCAGGTTTCTTAAGAGGATGATCAGGCAAAGCATTAAGTAACTTGAGAAGCCTCCCCCAAGCTTGTGGGAGACTCTCTTCTTTAATTTGCACAAAGTTGTATATTTCCCTCAAAGCAGCTTGTTTCTTATGAGCAGGGAAATATTTAGCAAAGAAGTAATAAATCATATCCTGGGGACTACACACACAACCTATCGGATTTTGGGTTTCGGCTGACCCTTGAGGTTCGAACACTGGGGTGCGCGCGGAGATTTCGCCTCCTACCTACCTGCACTCCTCCACCTCGCTAAGATCTAAGATAAGGAAAGAGCAACACAAGAGACACAGGGTTTATACTGGTTCGGGCCACCGTTGTGGTGTAATACCCTCCTCCAGTGTGTGGTGTGGTGGATTGCCTCTTGGGCTGATGACGATGAACAATACAAGGAAGAACAGCCTCGTGAGGGTCTGCTCTTTTCTGGGGGGGGCGAACTGCTAGGAGGAGTTCAGTCACCCTTCTCTCTCTCTGATTTCGATCCGATCCTTGATCCTCGATCTCTGTCTCTAACCTTCCTTTTACCTCGAACCCGAATCCCGATCCTTGTGGATGGCTGGTCCTATTTATAGGCAATGGCCCTGGGCCTCTTCCCAAATATTGAGAGGGAAGGGCGCCAACAATTGGCCATTTTGAAGGGGAACATCTAGTACACTTATCCTGACTAAAGTTGGTCCTCGCCTGCACAAAGCTCTGGTGGTGACGCCGTCTTGGGCTCCACGATGACCTCCATCTTGCGGTCCTCCTGGTCTTGGTCTTGTTGCACCGAAACGGCAACCTTTGCCTGATGCCTCGGTACTCCGCGGCTGCGCTTGCCCCCTTTGCACCAAAGGGGAAAGGAGGACACTGCACGGGCTGGCGCCCGCCTGGCGCCCTTGGTCGTCATGGCTTGCGTCACGGGCACCTCGTGAGGTACCCCGCCTTGATCTCTCCACCTCCTCGCGAGCCAGCCTGGTGCGGCCATGCCTGAGGAAGCTCCGTGTCGTCCGCCCCGCGAGGCTTGGCCCCTCGCGAGGGTCTTGGGTCTGTGTCGATGAAGATGGGCCGTGCTGGGCCCCCCTTTGAGCCACGCCGCAGGCCGCAGGCAGGCAAGTCTGGGGACTCCCGTTCCCAGAACACCGACAGTAGCCCCCGGGCCCAAGGCGCGCCCGGACTTGGCCGTGCAGGGAGGTGGAAGGGAAAGAGCGAAGCGCAGCGGGCCCTAACAACCTGCGGTCTTGGGCGCCGCGTGGCGGTTGATTGGACGTGAGCGCCTTAGCAACCGCGCGAGTTGATAAAGGAGCGGCATCTGCCTAGGCTTTGCTTTTTGCTTTCTCCGGTTGCTGCTCAGATCCCCTTTCTTGCGCCTCTCCTTCCTTTCTCCAAAATTTCCAGATCCACTCCGACCGCGTGACCTAGGAAGTCATGGTGCCTCGTCAGTCCCCGACCGTAGCTTGGTACTCGTCTGCCCTGGACTCGCCGAACGTGTCGGAGGCGAGCCTCGCCCGGTTGCGCCGGATGGCGGCGGCGCGGGGCATTGACGGGGCGAAGGTGTTCAAGGCCGGCTCCACCACCCCTGAGGGTCAAGGGAGCACCTTCTATCCGTTCTTCGTAAGCGCCATTGCTGCTGGCCTGGTGCCTCCCTTCTCCGAGTTCTTCTTCTCTGTCCTCCGCCATTATAAGCTACAGGCTCTGCATCTCCACCCCAACTCCATCCTTCTCCTGGCGATCTTCGCCTATTACTGCGAGGCTCATGTAGGGGTGCAGCCCTCAGTGGCCTTGCTGCGCCACTACTTCTACCTCCGGACCTCTCGCGGTCCTGCTTCCGCGTGCGCGAGCTTCATCGCGTACGGTGGCGCCATTGCCATTTCGAACCCCGGGAAAAGGATTGAGGGCTTCAGGAGCAAGTGGGTCTTGGCGGATGCTGGGCACATCCACCCTCGGTTGATCTTGCCCACGGAGCAACCCACGAGCTCCAGCGATTGGGGTCGAGTGGAGCTCGCGGACCCCCGCGCGAAGCTGGTGTTGGAGAAGATGGACGTGGATCTGAGGCCGGCCAACATGGCGGCGGCGAAGCTGACCAGCGTGTCGCTGCTGATGGAATTCTTGGAGCACCAGCTGGCTCCGCTTCGGCAGTACTCGCTTCCGATGTGGAGGCCCCATCCGAGCCCCGTGACCTTGGCCGACGGAGATCTTGCTGCGGTCCTCCAATCTCTGGTCGGGGGCGATGTGGCGAGGTTGGAGGGCGCTCCGACGCCCTTGTTCCTCCGCAATGACTGGGAGCAGGTAGTGGAGTCCATGCCCGTCTTCAACGGGGACGGGCCCGTGCCCATGGAAACTCCCGAGGAACCGGTGGACGTGCCCTTCGACGACTCCAGCGAAGAGGAGGAAGGAGGGGAGCAGGAAAAAGGGCCTGACTCCGAGGCGACTGACGGAGAGTCGAGGGCTCCCCTTCCCCGGCGCAGGTCCCGCGTTCTCCGCCTCTCTCCGAGCGATGACGATGAGGATGATGACGAGCAGGACGGCGGGGGCTTGCCCCCGATCCCGAAGAAGGACAGGACCGGGCTGATCTCCCGCGGGTCTACCCCGGCCCCGAGGCAGACCGCAGATGCACCTTCCGCTTCCAAGCTTCCCGAGGTTGACCCTTCTAGCCGGCTTTCGGGCTTCAAATTTGGCCGGAGGCCGCTTGAGCTCACTGACGATGACCCATAAGCGCTTTATTTCTTGTTCTGCTTCTGAGGCTTGACGTCCGCATCTCTTGGATAGGCTGGCGCCCGCAGCAAAGAAGCCGAAGGGACCTCCTGAGGTTCCATCCGTGGCAGCGCCTCTGCCCGCGAAGGAGGGTGACCGCGACACACGGGCTTCTCCTGCCCGGTCGTCCTCGCGAGGCCTGGCTGAGCCGGCGGGGGCGAGCTCAGCCCCCATGGCCCAAGTGACTCCCGAGGTGCCTTTGCCTGCTGCCGCCACTACAATCGTTGGGGCGCAGCAGACTCTACCTTAGGATGCTGTGGCCGCGCTGCCTCCTTCTCCTTCTACTCCACCGACTGCTGTTTCTCCGACTCCTCCTGCCGTTCTGGATCGTGCTGCTGCTGAGCTGGACCAGCTGCGGCAAGATCTTCTTAGTTCCGACGCTCGCTTGGTGGCTGGGCACTTGGAGCTGGCTTCAGGATGGTTTTGATCCGACGCTTCGATTCAGGCGGCGCTGGTCCAGGCCTCAACGGCTTGTGATGAGGAGAAGCAAGCCGTCCTTGAGGCGAAGGCTGCTCGTGACGCAGCCCTGGGGGAGGTGGTCGACGTCCGTGGTCGCTGCAGGGCGCTGGAGGACGAGCTGCAAGGCCTGCGGGACCAGCTCGCGAAAGAGGTCCGCCTTCGCCAAGAGTAGGAAGAAGGCATGAAGGCTCGCGAGGCGGCCGTCAAGGAGAGGGAGGTCAAGCTCAGGAAGCGCCACGACCGCCTAGGCGCGCTAGAGCAGGAGTTGGGGGCGAGGAAGGCCGAGCTGGACGACAAGGCTCTGGTTCTTGCCAAGGACCGCGTGGCCTTCACGGAGATGGAGGCGAAGGCTCGCTCCTCGCTGATGACGCTTTATGACAGCGGCCTGGAGAGCCCGCTGGCTGGCGCCGAGGACGGCCCCGCCAAGCTGCTTCCCTTCCTAGTTCGTGCTCTTGAAGATGTCGCCCTTGGCCTTGGCCCCACGGCCGAGGCCGAGGCGCGTGTCCTATCTTCTGTAGCGCTGACGCGGGTCCTCACCCACATCTACCTTCGCGATACCGATGTCGACCTCGACAGCCTGCTGGAGCCAGTAAGCGGCGAGCGTGCCGCTGCCACTGTCGAGGCCGTGAAGGGTCGTGCGGAGGCTCTACTGGGGAAGTTCCGGGCCTTCAGCACCAAGCCGAAGCAAGGCGCTGCCGACCCCATTGCTCCATGAGACGAACCCACTCCGCGCTGCTCCACCGCTGACAAGTGACTCCGTTGTGGCTCCTGTCCTGCCTTTAATTCCTGCACATGTATCATGCCTCGGGGAGGCGTTTAAACTTGCGTTTGGCATTGAGATAACAGTGTGGGCTGTAATATTTGCTTTGGAATTCCTTGAGATTTACGCTTTTCCTTCCTACTTGCTTATGTTCTATGCCGGCAGAGCCCGGCCCTGCGCATACCTCAGCCGCCGTTAGCCCCGACCGGAAACCAGGACGGGACCAAGGAGTGAGGGGCTACGTGACAAGTTAGGCTCCTGAGTCGCGATGCTCAGGAGTCCCCCTTGGCGCACGAACAACAAGTAGGGAGGTATGATGTGGGTGGATCTACCGTTCTATGTCTGCAGAGCCCGGCCGCGCGCATACCTCAACCACCGTTAGCCTTTCGGAACTAAGGAGTGAGGGGCTACGTGACCAGTTAGGCTCCAGAGTCGCGATGCTCAGGAGTCCCCCTTGGCGCACGAACAGCAAGTAGGGGGGTATGATGTGGATGGATCTACCGTTCTACGTCTGCAGAGCCCGGCCGCGCGCATACCTCAACCGTCGTTAGCCTTTCGGAACTAAGGAGTGAGGGGCTACGTGACCAGTTAGGCTCCTGAGTCGCGATGCTCAGGAGTCCCCCTTGACGCTCAAACGACCTTCGTACCTTGGCTCCGCTCGGGGAGAGACGCACGACGAACCAGGCTCCGGGAGGGCCTGGCTGGGCGGCGTGCGTCTGGGCGTGACCCAGGCGCAGCCCCTGTGCCCAGCCCCCTCGCGCGGCACTCCCGAGGGGAGGCGTTATGATGAGGCTAGACACTGAGCTCTGGGCTCCCTGAGGTTGATGCGGCCCGGGGGCCACCCTCAGTTATTTATCACCAGCGCGGAGTATAGCGCTTTCGTATGTGTACGGGCATAGCCGCTCCTCGGCAGTGTCGTCAGCCAGCGCGGAGCATGGTGCTTCCACTGGTACGTGGGAGGGGGCCCCCTCCGGGAGGAGCCCCCGGGGCGTGTACAGCCCCGCCCTGACACGTGGCTGGCACGGTAGGGCCTGGCGAGGTGTATCTGGGCACCCGTGAGCCAGCGTGGGACTCACGGGGCCCTACCTCTAGGTGGGTTGCGCCTGGCACTGGGCCTTATCTTGTGATGTGTCCCTGCAAATTTGGTTATATGCCGGCACTCTACGTCCTCGGGTCCCGGCCCTCGAGCTGGTCTCAGCCGTCGCTGGTATGCCAGGTCGCGATGCCGTGGACAAGGCCAGAGGGTGAGGGCTGGAGAGCCAGTAAGAGCCCTGAGTCGCGATGCTCAGGTACCCTCCCCTTTAACGTGCAAGTGGTCGACATGGAGAAGAAGAGGTGCCATGGACCGGCATCAAATAATCAAGCATGGCGGGTCGAACGCATAACCGGAAATAAACGCAGAAGGGATACATGCCGCTGGGTCTGGCCCGAGCAACTTGGGGATGATGCAGCCCGAGGGGCGCCCCAAAGAAGGTAAGCTAACAACATGAAATAAAAGGGATACATGCCGCAGGGATGGTCCCACGCGGCCTGGGAATAATGCAGCCCTGGGGGGGTGCTCCCAGCTGGAAATGAAACTTGTAAGAAGTCACCTGATGATGTTGAGGACGAAGGACTGTTGGTGTAGCAGACTCGGTGGGCTGCGGAAGCCGATTCTCACGAGCCCCCAGGCCTAGGGGCCTCGGGAGGCTCCGGAGGCGCTAGTGGCTCCTCGCGGACCATCTCCATCTCCGCCAGGGCTGCGGAACGCCTGGCCTCTTGTGCCTCCATGATGCCCCTCATGAGGCGCTGGTACGTGGCAGCCACGTTCGGTAAGCTGTAAGGCATGCGAACGTAGCTGTGGGGTGGACCTCCGCAGCGCCCCACTCGCGAGGGCCAGAGGCGCTCCAGAGAGGTGACTCGATTGAGCCCTGGTATGTCGATGCAGACGCGCAGCCCACCATCCTCACCTGGATGGGGAGCCACTGCTGGTAGGCAGCGGCCGCCTTTCATGACTCTTGACTCCTGTAGCTCCTGAATGGCCTTGCTGACGAACTCCTGAGGGTCTGGCTCTCCTTGCCTTACTCCTTCTTGAGGGAAACGTGCTTCGAAACACGCCTCCATGTGGTGCCCAAGCACCTCCCTCGTGACCCTAGCCAGGTCGGTGGCCCTCCAGGGGAGAGCCCCCAAGCCCTGCCTGAGGAGGGCGCGCTTTCCTATGTGATGGAAGGAGGTTCCCCCTGGGCAGGCGCGGGCCCAGAGGGGCCTACCTCCTGAGGGGCCGGGCCGGACGATGTCTTCTTCTTCTTGGAGGCGGTCTCGGGAAGCCTCCTCCTTCCACGATCCGGGTCTTCCAGTGACGCGGCCTGAAAGGCTCGCTCCAGGGAACACACCATGTCCTTCTCTTCACAGGGCACCATGATGACTCCGCCACTTCCTGACATCTTGAGGACGTTGTAGCCGTGGTGAGTTACGGCCATGAACTTGGCCAGCGCTGGGTACCCAAGGATGGCGTTGTACGGCAGGCGAATGTGAGCGACGTCAAAGTCGATGAGCTCGGTGCGGTAGTTGTCGCGTGCCCCGAAGGTGACAGGGAGGCAGACCTGCCCAATTGGGACCGTGGAGCCGTCGGTGACTCCGGAGAAAGGCTTGGTTGGCTGAAGCTGGCTGTAGGGCACTTGGAGATTGTTGAATGTTTCCACGGACAGGACGTTGAGCCCTGCCCCGCCATCGATGAGGGTCCTGGTGACCACCATGTTGCTGATGATTGGGGAACAAAGCATCGGGAGGACTCCGGCTGTAGCCGCACACTTGAGCTGATCCGCTGAGCTCAATGTGATGGCGCACGCCGACCACCTGAGAGGGCGCGTGGCTTCGAGCTTGGGGAGGACTGCATTCACTTCGCGGGCGAACTGCTTGAAGATGCATTGAGAGGCTGGGGCTTGAGCCCCGCCCAGGCTGCAGGCGATCGCGCGCGGCTCCTGGAAGCCCCCAGCCCCCTCGTCCTGGTGGCGGTCCTTGTTCCTCCTTGGCTGCGGCGGCAGCGGAGGGAGGCCTGCGTTTCCTTGCGGGCGATCCTCGCGAGGCTGATCCCTCCAGTCTCCCTCGCGAGGCGGATCTTGCCAGCGATCCTCGCAAGGTTGATCGCGCCACCCTTGGCGCGGACCACGGTCTTCCCAGCGTCCTGCATTCCTTCCCCCTCCTCGACCGTAGCCCCGGTCACCGCGGTCGGGGCGACGGCCGATCCTTCCTTCTCGCACGGCTCAGAGCTCTTGACATTCGTTGGTGTTGTGGGTGTGGAGGTCATGGTACACACAGTATCGACTGCCCTTGGGAGGTTCGGACAGATCTCTGCCCCGCTTGGTGTCTGGTTCTGCCGCGAGCACGGCAGCCCCCTTGCGCTTCACATCCTTGGCCTTGGGCTTCTTCTCTTCTGGGTCTGCGGCAGGCAGCTCGAGGAGGGAGAGACGCCCTTCCTCGGCCCTGGCGCACTTGGTTGCCAAGTTGAACAGCTCCAAGGAAGTGCACAGGTCTTCATGCATCGCCAGCTCCTCCTTCATCTTGACATCGCGCACGCTGTCGGAGAAGGCTGAGATGATGACCTCCTCAGTCACCTTGGGAATCTTGAGGCGTGCGTTGTTGAAGCGCTGGATGTACTTCTGCAGGGTCTCCCCAGGTTGTTGCTTGATGCGGCGCATGTCGCTCACGGCGGGTGGCCGGTCGCGAGTACCTTGGAAGTTGGCGATGAAGCGGGTGCACATCTCGTTCCAGGATGAGATCGTGCCTGGGGCCAGGTTCAGGAGCCAGGTGCGGGCCCCGTCCTTGAGCGCCATGGGAAACCAGTTCGCCATGACCTTCTCGTCTCCGTTGGGAGCTTCGATGCCCAGCTCATAGAGCTGGAGGAACTCCGCAGGGTCGGCCGTGCCGTCGTAACGAGGAGGCAGGTCTGGCTTGAACTTGCCAGGCCACGCGACGCTGCGTAGCTCGGTGGTGAAGGCACGACAGCCTGCTGTGGCCACGGAAGGCCTTGGGTGACGGAGAGCTTGGTCTTGCATGTCCCCACGCGCTGCAGCTGGGAGCACCGCGGGGTCTTGGCGTGCGGGAGCAGGAGCATGGTCGCGACGTGCTGGAGCAGGGAGCGCCCGGGCAGCTTCTTGCGGACGAGGGACTTCTTGGCAGCTCTGCTCTTTCCGCGCTGGCACCTGGCAGAGCGGGTTCCGCCCAGGGGCCACGCGCCTTGGAGCCATGGCGCCTTCTTGAGGAGGAGGCGGCCGGGGCGCCGCCGGAGCCTCGTCGCCCGCGCGGGGCAGGGTGCGGTGCAGCGTCCGGACGGCGCAGGAGAGCCCCCTGCGGTGCGGACGAGCTCGGCGACGCGGTCAAGCCATTCTTCGTAGACGTCGTCAACGGGACGGTAGCGCAGGAGCTCGTTTGCCGCGATGAGCGCAGCTCGAGCCTCCATGGGTGCGCGGAGCGCGCGGGACGAAGAACCAGCTGGGGTGAGCGAGGGAGTAGCGGTGCGGCTGTCTTGCCGCACTGATGGATGCAGAGACGATGCTTGCTGCTCGTCCCCCGCCGGGCCGGTGGCGGCGTTGACGGCAGGTGAAGGGGAACGGCGAGGACGCCCGCCGACAGGAGCCGTCTGGGCGACGCGGGAAGCGAGAGCGGCCTGGTGCTCGGCGCGGGCCCGACGAGCGTCAGACATGGGCGCGATGGTCGGAGGAGAACGGGGTGGTGGAAGACGAATTCCGGCGCACCCCTACCTGGCGCGCCAAATGTCGGATTTCGGGTTCCGGCAGACCCTTGAGGTTCGAACACTGGGGTGCGCGCGGAGATTTTGCCTCCTACCTACCTGCACTCCTCCGCCTCGCTAAGATCTAAGCTAAGGAAAGAGCGACACAAGAGACACAGGGTTTATACTGGTTCGGGCCACCGTTGTGGTGTAATACCCTACTCCAATGTATGGTGTGGTGGATTGCCTCTTGGGCTGATGATGATGAACAATACAAGGAAGAACAGCCTCGCGAGGGTCTGCTCTTTTCTGGGGGGACGAACTGCTAGGAGGAGTTCAGTCACCCTTCTCTCTCTGATTTCAATCCGATCCTTGATCCTCGATCTCTGTCTCTAACCTTCCTTTTACCTCGAACCCGAACCCCGATCCTTGTGGGTGGCCGGTCCTATTTATAGGCAATGGCCCTGGGCCTCTTCCCAAATATTGAGCGGGAAGGGCGCCAACAATTGGCCATTTTGAAGGGGAACATCTAGTACACTTATCCTGACTAAAGTTGGTCCTCGCCTGCACAAAGCTCTGGTGGTGACGTCGTCTTGGGCTCCACGATGACCTCCATCTTGCGGTCCTCCTGGTCTTGGTCTTGTTGCACCGAAACGGCAACCTTTGCCTGATGCCTCGGTACTCCACGGCTGCGCTTGCCCCCTTTGCACCAAAGGGGAAAGGAGGACACTGTGCGGGCTGGCGCCCGCCTGGCGCCCTTGGTCGTCATGGCTTGCGTCACGGGCACCTCGTGAGGTACCCCGCCTTGATCTCTCCGCCTCCTCGTGAGCCAGCCTGGTGCAGCCGTGCCTGAGGAAGCTCCGTGTCGTCCGCCCCGCGAGGCTTGGCCCCTCGCGAGGGTCTTGGGTCTGTGTCGATGAAGATGGGTTGTGCTGGGCCCCCCTTTGAGCCACGCCGCAGGCCGCAGGCAGGCAAGTCTGGGGACCCCCGTTCCCAGAACGCCGACACAACCAGGATCAAGAGAATTAAACCATATCTTAGCATCGCCCTTTAATGAGAATGTAAATATTTTGAGTAAATAGAGGTAACGTGATCTCTCATTATTAGTGAACAGGGCAGCTGTATCATTTAACTTAGTAAGATGTGCCACAACAGTTTCAGATTCATAGCCATAAAACGTATTAGATTCAACCAAAGTAATTATATCAGGATCAATAGAGAATTCATAATCTTTATCAGGAACACATATAGGTGAAGTAGAAAAAGCAGGGTGAGGTCTCATTCTATCTCTAAGTGATTCTTTGTTCCATTTAATTAATAACCTCTTAAGCTCATATCTATCTCTGCAAGCAGAAATAGCAGCAGAAGATTCCCTATCAAAAAGATAACCTTTAGGAATAACAGGCATATTTTCATCATCGCTCTCATCATCGTATTCAGATTCAATAATTTCTTTTTCTCTAGCCCTAGCAATTTGTTCATCAAGAAATTCACTAAGGGGCACAGTAGTATCAGGCATAGAAGCAGTTTCATCATAAGTATCATGCATAGTAGAAGTGGCATCATCAATAACATGCGACATATCAGAACGAATAGCAGAAGCAAGTGTAGGTGTCGCAAACTTACTCATAACAGAAGGTGAATCAAGTGCAGAGCTAGATGGCAGTTCCTTACCTCCCCTCGTAGTTGAGGGATAGATCTTGGTTTTTGGATCTCTCAAGTTCTTCATAGTGTCCAGCAGATATAAATCCCAAGTGACAAAAAGAATAGAGCTATGCTCCCTGGCAACGGCGCCAGAAATTTGTCTTGGTAACCCACAAGTATAGGGGATTGCAACAACTTTCGAGGGTAGAGTATTCAACCCAAATTTATTGATTCGACACAAGGGGAGCCAAAGAATATTCTCAAGTATTAGCAGCTGAGTTGTCAATTCAACCACACCTGGAAACTTAGTATCTGCAGCAAAGTGTTTAGTAGCAAAGTAATATGATAGTGGTGGTAGCGGCAACAAAAGTAAAGACAGCAAAAGTAATGTTTTTGGTATTTTGTAGTGATTGTAACAGTAGCAGCGGAAAAGTAAATAAACAAAAACCAATATATGGAAAACTCGTAGGCACCGGATCAGTGATGGATAATTATGCCGGATGCGGTTCATCATGTAACAGTCATAACATAGGGTGACACAGAACTAGCTCCAATTCATCAATGTAATGTAGGCATGTATTTCGTATATAGTCATACATGCTTATGGAAAAGAACTTGCACGACATCTTTTGTCCTACCCTCCCGTGGCAGCGGGGTCCTATTGGAAACTAAGGGATATTAAGGCCTCCTTTTAATAGAGAACCGGAACAAAGCATTAGCACATAGTGAATACATGAACTCCTCAAACTATGGTCATCACTGGGAGTGGTCCCGATTATTGTCACTTCGGGGTTGCCGGATCATAACACATAGTAGGTGACTATAGACTTGCAAGATAGGATCAAGAACTCACATATATTCATGAAAACATAATAGGTTCAAATCTGAAATCATGGCACTCGGGCCCTAGTGACAAGCATTAAGCATAGCAAAGTCATAGCAACATCAATCTCAGAACATAATGGATACTAGGGATCAAACCCTAACAAAACTAACTCGATTACATGATAAATCTCATCCAACCCATCACCGTCCAGCAAGCCTACGATGCAATTACTCATGCACGGCGGTGAGCATCGTGAAATTGGTGATGGAGGATGGTTGATGATGACGACGGCGACGAATCCCCCTCTCCGGAGCCCCGAACGGACTCCAGATCAGCCCTCCTGAGAGGTTTTAGGGCTTGGCGGCGGCTCCGTATCGTAAAACACGATGATTTCTTCTCTCTAATTTTTCTCTCCCTGAAAGCAAATATATAGAGTTGGAGTTGGCGTCGGAGGGTCAACAGGGGGCCCACGAGGTAGGGAGGCGCGCCCTAGGGGGGGCGCCCCCCACCCTCGTGGAAAGGGTGTGGGCCCCTGGTCTTCATATTTGGCGAGGATTTTTTATTTTTTTTAAGACCTCCCGTGGAGTTTTAGGTCATTCCGAGAATATTTGTTTCTGCACATAAAACAACATCATGGTAATTCTGCTGAAAACAACGTCAGTCCGGGTTAGTTCCATTCAAATCATACAAGTTAGAGTCCAAAACAAGGGCAAAAGCGTTTGGAAAAGTAGATACGACGGAGACGTATCACGATCATCCTGGCATTCTCTGCTGCTAAGTCTACCTTAGATTGCGCTATTCCATCACGCAATTTAGCCACTTCTGCCTTCTGTTGCTTCTGGTTTACTGGGGTTACCTCAACCTCCATCAGAATCGCCAGAGCATCCAACAGATCTGCTAAGACTTGAGCTGGTGGGCGAGCTGAACCGCCAGCCCCAGCTGCCGTGACCGCAGCTGCACCAGAAGTTATAGCCGCAGCAGCTGTCGAGCCAAGAACCAGCTGTGTGCCAGCCATGAAGATTGCCACCCTGTTTGGCGGCTCACGGAGGTCCGGAATACTGTCTCCGTCGGAACAGCCCCCAAGCCTTCCACCTTGTAGCTGATACATTGAATCAGTCTCGCCCGTGGACTCATCATCAGAGCAGATCTCCATCTCACCGCCAGAGACGGAGCCTTCCAACTCAGCCCCATGGGTGAACCCAACGAAGATGTGCCTTATGGCCAGCTGAGCCGGGGCGGGTCGTGCACGTTGAGCCATCTCGATGATGTCGGTGCAGATGTCTGGCTCAGGGCCCGGCTCGCTGATCTTGCCAATGAAGACGTGGATTCCGCCGAAGGTGACTCGGTACCCGTACTCAATTAAGCTGGCATCAGGGCCCCAGCTTCAATCATCGATGTAGAGCTTGCCGTGACGACTCTTGGTCATCCGGCCCACAGCGTATCCCTTGAGCCCCTCGAAGCTGCCCTTTAAGAACTCAAAACCACCGTGCGCTAGCCCCATGGTGGGCGCCAACTGTCGTGGAAGTGTCACGGCAGATGTCCTCATGGAAGGACTTAGTTGTGGAGCCATTGCGACGAGGTTAGCTTAAAGGGGTTAAACGGGACAAGGGATGCGGGGAGCTTATACTAGTTCGGCCCCTTGCGTTGAAGGTAAAGGCCTACTCCAGTTGAGGTGGTATTGCTAGGGTTTCGATTACCAGGGAGCAAACATGCTTTGCCTAGCTCTCGATTTGATGTTTCTTTCCCTAAGCTGTTGCAGGGTCGTCCCCTTAAATACACGGGTTGACGCCCTGTGGCCTACAGAGTCCCGGCCGACTCATACGACGTGTCCGGCTCGGTGACTTATCTTACATGCCTTATATTACAAGTCTACTCATACATGGCGGTTTACACTTACGGGCCTTCAGCCGTCTCTGGGCTTGGGTCTCTTACCGGCCTATCTATGAACCGCCGTTTGGTATACTCTCTTGGGCTTCCAGGATGAACCGTCATTGTGTTTGACCCGGCCCCTCCTGGGCAGGTCATACCTAATAGTCATATCCCCAACATAATACATTGTAGCCCGAAAACGGGTCATCACATGGAATATGCTAGCAAAATAACACTGTAGAGCACTGAACAAGTAATAGCTATAACTATATGCATATATGGCTGGTGGAGGCTCTATGGTTATTTTTTGCGAAAAGCCAATTTTTTCCTACAACAAAGGAATATATTTTATTTAACTATCATGGTAGTTGATAAACATTGATAATGGTAAACCCCATCTCAATCCCAATTAGAGTAATCATTAACCCAACAAGTTAATTAAATAAAGTGATGAGATCAACATAATAATTCAAGCACCAGATACTCAAGATGTCCAAAACCGGTGACACAGCTAATCATGATTAGTTTGTACACTCTGCAGAGGTTTGCGCACTTTTCCCCACAAGACTCGATCTCCTCCGTTGATTTCTCGCACTGCAGGGTGTTTGAGAAACGGATGACCGAGACACAGTCTTTCAGAAGCATTAGCCCTTTCGACGGGTAAACCGTACCACCTACATCCCCTACATCTGCTAGTTTACCACTAAAAGAGGTCACACAACCTACTCAACTATGCCAGATCCCATAATGGCTTGTGGCTGCACACAGAAGTTTCCAGCATGAATATCGACATGATCCCTTTGAGCCTGGGTGGCGGACCATAGGATGATCACACAGAATCCTGGGGATCTCCTTGGATAACACTGGATATCCCCAAGTTCCCACAAACAATTCACCTAGATGTGCGTTAAAGTAGCCACCTTAAATAAACCCTTAGATCATAATAACACTCACAACTGTCATGGATCACTCAAACCAAACCACGTCTATGAGCATAGCATAGCAGTATAAGCATAACGTAGAAGTAACTCCCAGGGTTTGATATAAAGGACAATAGGTTCTACCTCATCATGTACTTCCCAATACCCACATGTTATCAATCCTACTCATGCAACATTTGAGGATTGGAACTAATGCAGAAAAACTGGGTATGAAAAGTATGATTAAAGTGTTACTTGCCTTGCTAACGATCTGCAAACCCTAGAGACTCGTAGTAGCACACTTCGCACTCCAGGAATTCTATCACAAACAAACAATAGCATACATAAGCACTCAAGCATAGATGCAAGGGTAAAACTCAGATGAGAAAGTCCAAATTGAGAGTTCAACTGAAGAGCTTCGATTTGCAAAAAGAAACACTCAAATCGGAGCTACGAAACTCGAACTATGATCAAAAGAAATTCGAATTCAAATCTGCTTGCAACCAAATTTTAAATTGTCAAAATCATGTTCAAGTTGGTTAACTGGAAAGAGGGGTTCGAGACGAAGATTTTGGCATTGGTTTCACTGGATTGGGACGAATGGTTAAAAAGTTACGAGGGTTTGAAGACCAGGGGCTAATCTGCGATAAAAACTAATCGTAGATAGGTCCCTGGCCGAAAATAAAATAAAAAGAAAAAGACTAACGAACGAACGCTCGCTAACAGAAATAAACGAACGAATTCGTTAGTTGCAGAAACTAATCTGACAAACATTCGCTAATTAATGAACAAAAATAAAAAAAACCTATCTAAAAAAATAAACCGAAAAAAATCGAACGGTTTATACCATTTAATCGGAGAAAATCTGGCGACGACGAGATCCGGCGAGGCGGGAGCTCCGGCGGGACTGCGGCGGGGTCGGCGGCGAGGCGACGTGGTGCGGGGAGGCAGCACGGCGGTGGAGCGACACAACGGCGGAGAGGCGGTAAGGCGAGGTGGTGCGGTGGCGAGCGTGGGCGGCGGCGGCGCTACAGCTGCTGCTGCTTGGGGGCGCGGCGGCGGCGGCTGGCGAGACAAGGAGGAGGCGGCGGCCTCGGGCGGCTTATAAAGGCCCCCCCCGGGGTCTCCGACTTGGAGAGGGGGTCAGCGCAGGGCGGCAGCGACCCGGACTCTCGCAGGAGTCCGGCGTGGACACGGGCGCGGTGGCGGTGCGGCGCTGGGCTTGGCCCGGCTTGGCTGGGCCGTTGGCCCAGTCTGGCTAAACTTAAAAAAATCCACCGAAGAAAATCCTAAATAAATAAAAAAATTCTAAAAATGCAAAAAATAATTTTCACCGTCTAAATAAAATTTTTAGAACAAGGTGAACATTTTTCTGGCCTAGAGATGGAATTTTGAAAAATGCATAATTTTTTTCTAATTTCAAATAAAATGTCAAATAAAATCCAAATAAAATATTTATTTTATTTTAACATTTTTTCTCCAATATTTATTTTATTTTGTAGAAGTCATTTTATCTCCTCTCATTTATTTTGGATATTTAAAATATTCGGAGAGAAAAATATTAAGACCAAAATGATCTTTTTTAAAAAAATTGAGAAAATTCAAATACGAAAATAAACGAAATCCCCAACTCTCTCCGTGGGTCCTTGAGTTGCTTAGGATTTCTAGGATCTCAACCAAAATGCAAATAAAATATGATATGCATATGATAACCTATGTATAACATCCATATTGAAAATTGGGATGTTACAATTCTCTTTATTTACCATGTTTCCTAGGAATCAAGTCTCTCTTATCATATCTTTTATTCACCGGATTGTGTTTCAACATCAGAAATAGAAATTTCACTTGGGTTCTCACGTGTGTCTACAGTAGGTTCACTAGAGGCATGCAAAGCCCTATCATCTTTCTTTTTCTTTTTAGATGGACTAGGTGCATCAGTATTAATTCTTTGATAATCTTACTCAATTCTCTTAGGGTGACCTTCAGGATACAAGGGTTCCTGAGTCATTTTACCACCCCCTAGTCCTAACTCTAACAACATGATCATTCATCTTATTGTTCATCTCATTAAGCAAATCATTTTGTGACTTGATGGCTTGTTCTACTTGGGTTTTTGCATGTTTACTCACACCCTTGACATCACTAACAATTGTAAACATAAAGTCACTCAAGCGTTCAATCATATAAGCATTTCGTTTCAATTGTCTACTAACATATGCATTAAAGTTTTCTAGTTTAACAATGAATTTATCCAATTCATCCAAGCATTGACTAGCAGATTTAGTATAAGGAACATCACCTTCATCAAATCTATAGAGAGAATTTACCTCTACTACCTGTGTTGGGGTATCGAGACCATGTACTTCTTCAATAGGTAGTAATTCTTGACATCTCACTACAAAAAAAGACACTTCCGTGATGATACGTGTTTGTCACAGTAGGTCACGTTTTCTGTCATGCATGTACATCCATGACGATTTTATGACAGAATCAAGATAGTCATACCTGTGCTATCGTAGAAGTGTTCCATGACATTACCAAAATTATCACCACGGAAGTGTCCACTTCCGTGACAATAAATCGCGCGTCATAGAAGTGCTTTCATCAAGGGTGACCGACATGTGGCATGCATCGTAACGGGTCACCATTACGCTATCGGGTCTGGTTTTGGATCCGATAACCCGTTAATAGCCCGGACCAACGAGGATTTTCCACATGTAAAATTGTCATTGGCCGGAGGAAACACGTGTTGGCTCATCGTTGAGACAGATGTCATCCACTCATTGGACAGGAGGTGCCTATGATACGTCGACATGTGGCACGGACCAATAGATGCCCATTCCGGTGAAAAGGCCGGCCTGTTTGACTTGTTCAAAAGGTAACGGGCCGGCCCATGGGAAGCCTGTTAACGACATGTTCGTATATAGCCCATTTACGGCCCGCTAACTCACGGCCCATTACGGCCTATCGAAATTAAGCCCAGTAGCTTCATCTGGGCCGTCCAATATGATTCCAGCCTGTTGTAACTTTCAGCCCATGTATGGCCCATGATATCTTTCAGCCCATACGAGGCCATTTTTAACTCTCGGCCCATTAACGGCCTGTGGTGAATCTGGCCCGCAATGAACAGTGTACCGCTTTATACCCATTAACAGACCATTATTCCATTGGGCCGTTTCCAATCCGTGTTATCTTTCGGCCTTCTCAGGGCCCATTTATTCTTGGGCTTATTTCCAGCATTCGGTGACTTACGACCCATTACTGGCCTTTTCTACTTGTGGGCCAAATTCAGCCCGTGGTTACAATTGGCCCGTTTGCAGCCCGTTAATCCTTTGGGCCGTTTTCATTACACCATCAAATACGGCCGATTAACGACGACCCGTTATGGTCGGCCCATGAATGGACGATTTCAAATCTAGCCCATTTACAGCCCATAATGTAGTCTGTTATTGGCCCATGTTTGGCCGATCGATCATACGGGCCGTAGAAGGCCCATTGTTTCTATGGCCCTTAGAAGGCCCATTGTTTCTACAGCCTGTAGGAGGCCCATGGTAAATACAATAAATATGTAGCCCATGGTTATTGTGGCCTAGTTTTAAAAAATAGGTTATTGCGGCCACTAGCAAACCGCGGAAAAAGAACTGCACTGACTACAAGCAAACAAATAAACAAGACAACAAGGAAATAAATAAGCAAGCAACTTACGCTAGGCTATCACAGCTATTACACATATTACATCCACTAGGCATCAAAGTTCGCCACCAGTGCAAATATAGGGAACAAAGCTGCATATCATATACACTGGTTGTCGAAGTTGGCGACCAGTGCAAATAAACGCCACAACAAAACAAGTCCAGAACTGAAACCACTTCAGTAGAGCTCAAGAAACAATATCCTGGGTACCCATAATGCTGGCAAGATGCTTAGCAAGCTTATTAACTTTCTCTTGTTTGGCGCTTAAATCCTCCAGCACATGCTGTTGCACCAGAAAGTATGCATCTGAATTCTGCAGGGACTTTCTCAGTCCTTCGGCTTCCTACCGCATAACATCTGATCGATGTCTTTCAACTTGAAGTTGAGACTCAAGAAGCCGAACTGATTCAGGCAGCAAGTTCGAAGAGCTAGTGCCAGCAGTAGTAGCCAGTAACTCGAACACTACATCAAGACAGGACTTTGGGGTTGTCTTAGTGTCTTCAATATAGTTTTTATCAGCTTTCTTGGAGACCAGTAGGGATGTTTCACTATCTTGAACCTTATCTACATTACTTCTTTACCATTGCATAACGGGGTACTCTTCTCCAATATTTTATCTGCGTTCTAAAAGAGAAACAAACAAACACATCACAAGTTTACCAGGTTGTATATGAAACTCATTTTGGTAAACCAGTTCAGTAGTAAGGTGGACATGATAACAGCACGAAACAAACATATATCTATGTAGTATGGTCACTGTATGGTCTATATCATTCTAGTTTATGTTGCCAAATCAAGATAGAGACAGTTCGACTCATTTCTATTTAATACAAAGCAACATAGACAAAGTATAAGTGTGGGAAACTACACAACAATAACAACACTTGTAATGTGCATGGCATGAGAACATGAATGTTTATTCAATTGAAACTGAAATCAACATAGAGAAAGTTACAACAGCAAACACGTTAAAGAAACAGGTTTAAAACATACCTATTGCGCCATTGGAGTTTCAATTGCATCCTTCAAATTTGAAATTAGTTGGTATGAGTAAATACAGTGATGCAAGAGCAAAGTAGTATGAACCATAGCTACGGAACCTGACCTGAGAACAATTCTTCTTCCGCTTTAAGCGTTGGCTTGGGGTTCAGAGTGGTGGTCCTCGTGCTTTGGGCACTGCAGTTGCCTTACTAACTGATCGTGTTTGGGTGCTCTGTGGTGGAGACGGTGCTGTGTCAATTGGAACTAGGTTACTATCTGCTAGGGTTGGGGTTAGAAGGGGCGTAGTTGGTTCTCTGTCCAACTGGGTAGGGGCACAATCTGCATGAGTCTGCGTTATGTGTGGTGGGGCTGGTTCTTGGGAAAGTACAACCGTGGTTCTATCTGCATCGACAGGTAGCACGGTCTTTTCTGAAGACCGTGTGCTTACTCCCACAGATACTACCATCACCCCCTCCAATTGAAATAGTTGATAAACAAGAAAATTAATTGAATGTACAGACATTGTAAGATAGACAGGTGCAATGGACAGTAGGGAAGAAAACAGGGCATGAAATAATTCACATTTATGTTGTCTAACCAAACAGAATAGCAAGACATAGTTTCACATATATGATGGCTAATTAAACAGGATAGGATGGCACAATTTCACATGTATGATGGCTAACTAAACAGGATAGAATGACATACTTCAAAATATGATGACTATGTAAACAGGATGACATGATATAACTATATGATGTGTCTATTAAAGTGGTTGGCATGCCATAAATCACAAACATGCCATCGATGGAAACATGATGGCATGATATAATTCACGGATAGAATGACATAACTCAAAATATGATGACTATGTAAATAGGATGAGATGATATAACTATATTATGTCTTTAGAAAATGGGTTGGCATGCCATAATTCAGATACATGTTGTCCATGTAAACATCATGGCATGATATAATTCAAATATATGATTTATATACTAAGCAAGTGAGCAGAGGGCAATCACATATATGATGTGTCAACTAAGGAGATGGCATTCAATATTGTGTATATGATGTAAAAACTAAGGATGCAATACAACATATGCATGATATGAGTAATGTAACCCTGCCAAGTTTGAGCATACACCTCAGGGGGATAATAGGACTGGTCATCTGCCTCTGAATCCTCCTCTGAAGAGCTATCTGTAACCAGCAAGATATCTACTTCAGCAGGTAGCATTGTCTGCTCTAAAGACCTTGTTTTCACTCCAGATTTCTCCATCACCAATTCAAATGGTTGATGCATAGGAAGAGCAGTTGAATATACAAACATTGTCGACAAATGCAACGAGAAATACAAAAAAAGGACGGCATGATATAATTCACATATATGACGCTTGGCTAAACTGCATGGCATTGCATAATTCACATATATAATGCCTTGCAACAAGATAACATTGCATAATTCACATATATGATGTCTTGCAACAAGATGGCATTGCATAATTCACATATATGGTAATTAGACACTAAACAGGTGGCATTCACACAAAGCATGTCTAAACTAAGCAAATGACATAGCAATGCAAGATACCATATGCACGATATGAGCAACATAACCCTGCCAAGTTGGAGCATGCACCTCAGGGGGGGATAGGACTGGTCATCTGTCTCTGAATCCTCCTCTGAGGAGCTATCCGTAACCAGCAAGACATGCGCTTCCACTACAAGAAATATGTCAACTAGTGACCTTCTGTTAGTGACCCTGGAAGAATTGGTCATAGATTTATGACCATTTGAGACCAATTGGTCAAAAGCTGCTCGGAGGGCTCCCAATGCTCAACTATATCGACCATTTTGGCCATAAAGGTCGTAATTTCCTTACACGAAATGGTCATAAAGCAGACATCACTGATCCACTGCCTTATTTCTAGCTGATCACGACCAATATAGATGGTCATAACCTTGTAAGTTGTGGTGGATTGCTATGACTAGGCACCACATCATTAGTTTTGCCTATGTGTCATGTCCATGTGTCAATTTTTGCCCTAGGTTGTGAAGCAACCTATATTTATGTTAGTCCCAAAATTCTAAAAAAATTCTCATAAATTTTTGGATCATATCTTCATCAAATATGTCAAAAACCTTCCTCGCCTAGTTAAAATATAATTCAACAATATTCATTTTCCTATTCTGTTCAAAACAACACTTTGTGAATGAAGTGCTATTTTCTATTCTTGATTGCCCTCAAAATTTGTGGGCACTATTTTCTATCCAAATCATTGACTCATGACAAAATTCAGATCCATTTGCCTAGTAAATCTTCCTCAGCAAATTTCCAAAGTTTTTGTCCACCTAGAAGCATTTTGAAGGAAGTACCATTTTTATATAACCAAATGACATTAAATTTCTACAGTTACTTCATATGCCCAAATTATCACCCTCCTCAAAATTTCAGCTCAGTCAAATCATCTATGTGAGCCTAGGTTCAAATTTTATTTTATGGCCAGATTGGCACATTGCAAAGCAAGTGTTATCTAGACCCCTCCTATTACCCTCAAACTTTTTGGGCACTCCTCCATAAAAAAATCATTGCCACATGATAATATTCAGCTCCATTTTCCTGGTAAATCTTTCTCAGGAAATTTCCAAAGTTTCTATATCGAGAGAAGTTTTGAGAAGTAAATACTAGCTAGGCTTACCCAAATGATCCGCAAATTTACCAGGGCATGACCATACCTATGTAACTTACCTACACCAAATTTGAGCTCATTTTATTTATCCAATTTCTCTCGCTAATTTTCGCAAGTTCGTGTCCAGAGAATAGCATGGTGAAGGAAGTACCACTTTGGCATGTCCAAATGGTACCAATTTTCTACAGTGCTTTCCTATGCCCAAATAACCATCCTCCACCAAATTTCAGATCAATCCATTCATTATTTTGAGCTCAGCTTTAACATTCATATTTCTTACCAGTGTGGTACTTTGAAAAGCAAGCACCACCTAGGATCCTCCTTTTGATCTGAAAATTTGTGAGGACATTCTTCTTAGTAGATGATCATCCTCAGCCAAAACTCACGCCCATTGGCCATGTGCATTTCCCGTACCGCTAATCAAACACTTGGCTGCTAATTCAGCTTTGAGCATAGTTCGGTGCTGTAATTTTCTTCCTAGCACCTACCTGGGGAGTTCCCATCCCACTAGACATGCCTAGGCCACCCAGAACGCATGTCAACGCCAAGGTCATGCGGTGACCACGCGGCGGGCATGCGAGTTTACGCACTTTGGAGTTGGGGCCCTGGGCCACCGTCCAAACCTCGATGTATCGCCACCAAACCATGTATTTATGCTTAAATAGATACTTATGTAACTAGAAATTATTTTTGGAAAAAATAAAGAGAAAACAATAAGGTAGCTGCAGCTCAAATTTGACCCGCTTCCAACTGAATCGGCGAAAATTTATCTTTTTCACCAGAGGTGGATCAAAAACTTTGAAACCCAACCATTTTGTCGATTGTGCATTAAATATGGCCTAGTATTTTATAAAATTTATTTGGTCCAATTTTGCAACAAATATATGGTAGGTCCTTCACAAAATAACTCATTTCGGGAAAATGAAAATTCCCTTAGGCAACATTGTTTGGAATTCCAAGATGCACCCTTGTGCACAATATGAGATCATTTGAACAAACTATGCCATGAATGTGGCCATAAGATTGATCATTTGTCTTGAAACCATGAATCTTCACATATGATAGCTCATTTCTGAGAACACATTTTTAAAATAATTTCCGTATTACAAGTTTATTATTTTTCCTGAAAACTTGGTCACATATAATGACACAATACGAAGGTTTTCCAATTTTTTGAATTTTTTATGCCCGTTTCAAAATGCGGTCAAAATGGCAGGCTTGACCGTTCCTAGATAGTGGTAGAATCTTGGAAAACTTTGATGTTTCTCTGATTAAATAGATACTTATGTACCTAGAAATGATTTTTGGAAAAAAATAAAGTGCAAACTATGAGGCAGCTGTAGTTCAAATTTGACCCGCTTCCCGCTGAATTGACGGAAATTTGTCTTTTTCACGAGGGTTGGATCAAAGCTTTTGACACCCAACCATTTAGTCAATTATGAATTAAATATGGCCTAGTATTTTATAAAATTGATTTGGTCCAATTTTGCAACAAATATATGGTAGGTCCTTCACAAAAAAACTCATTTCGGGCACTCAAAAAATGGAAAATGAATTTTCCGTGCAAAGAAAATAAAAACTCCCTTAGGCAACATTGTTTGGAATTCGAAGATGCACCCTTGTGCACAATATGAGATCATTTGAACAAACTATGCCATGAATGTGACCATAAGATTGATCATTTGGCTTGAAAGCCATGAACCTTCACGAATGATAGCTCGTTTCTGAGAACACTTTCTTAAAATAATTTCCGTATTACAAGTTTATTATTTTTCCTGAAAACTTGGTCACATATAATGATACAATGCGAAGGTTTTCCAATTTTTTGATTTTTTTTGAATTTATTATGCCCGTTTCAAAATACGGTCAAAACGACGGGCTTGACCATTCCTAGCTAGTGGTTGAATCTTGGACAACTTTTGATGTTTCTCTTATTAAATAGATACTTATGTGCCTAGAAATGACTTTTGGAAAAATAAAGAGCAAACTATGAGGCAGCTGTAGTTCAAATTTGACCCGCTTCCCGCTGAATCGACGGAAATTTGTCTTCTTCGCGAGAGTTGGATCAAAGCTTTTGACACCCAACCATTTGGTCAATTGTGAATTAAATATGGCCTAGTATTTTATAAAATCGATTTGGTCCAATTTTGCAACAAATATATGGTAGGTCCTTCACAAAAAAAACTCATTTCGGGCACTCAAAAAATGGAAAATGAATTTTCCGTGCAAAGAAAATAAAAACTCCCTTAGGCAACATTGTTTGAATTCCAAGATGCACCCTTGTGCACAATATGAGATCATTTGAACAAACTATGCCATGAATGTGGCCATAACATTGATCATTTGGCTTGAAAGCCGTGAACCTTCACGGATGATAGCTCGTTTCTGAGAACACATTTTTAAAATAATTTCCGTATTACACGTTTATTATTTTCCTGAAAACTTGGTCACATATAATGACACAATGCGAAGGTTTTCCAATTTTTTGATTTTTTTGAATTTTTTATGCCCGTTTCAAAATGCGGTCAAAACGGTGGGCTTGACCGTTCCTAGATAGTGGTTGAATCTTGGAAGGATGTTTCTCTGATTAAATAGATACTTGTGTACCTAGAAATTATTTTTGGAAAAAATAAAGAGCAAACTATGAGGCAGTTGTAGTTCAAATTTGACCCGCTTCACGCTGAATTGACAAAAAATTGTCTTTTTCACGAGGGTTGGATCAAAGCTTTTGACACCCAACCATTTAGTCAATTGTGAATTAAATATGTCCTAATATTTTATAAAATTGATTTGGTCCAATTTTGCAACAAATATATGGTAGGTCCTTCACAAAAAAACTCATTTCGGGCACTCAAAAAATGGAAAATGAATTTTCCGTGCAAAGAAAATAAAAACTCCCTTAGGCAACATTGTTTGGAATTCCAAGATGCACCCTTGTGCACAATATGAGATCATTTGAACAAACTATGCCATGAATGTGGCCTTAAGATAGATCATTTGGCTTGAAGGCCATGAATCTTCACGGATGATAGCTCGTTTCTTAGAACACTTTCTTAAAATAATTTCCGTATTACAAGTTTATTAATTTTCCTGAAAACTTGGTCACATATAATGACACAATGCGAAGGTTTTCCAATTTTTTGATTTTTTTGAATTTTTTATGCCCGTTTCAAAATGCGGTCAAAATGGCGGGCTTGACCGTTCCTAGCTAGTGGTTGTATCTTGGAAAACTTTTGATGTTTCTCTGATTTAGTAGATACTTATGTACCTAGAAATGATTTTTGGAAAAAATAAAGAGCAAACTATGAGGCAGTTGTAGTTCAAATTTGACCCGCTTCCCGCTGAATCGACGGAAATTTGTCTTCTTCGCGAGAGTTGGATCAAACCTTTTGACACCCAACCATTTGGTCAATTGTGAATTAAATGTGTCCTAGTATTTTATAAAATCAATTTGGTCCAATTTTGCAACAAATATATGGTAGGTCCTTCACAAAAAATACTCATTTCGGGCACTGAAAAAATGGAAAATGAATTTCCCATGCAAAGAAAATGAAAACTCCCTTAGGCAACATTGTTTGTAATTCCAAGATGCACCCTTGTGCACAATATGAGATCATTTGAACAAACTATGCCATGAATGCTGCCATAAGATTGATCATTTGGCTTCAAAGCCATGAATCTTCACGGATGATAGCTCGTTTCTGAGAACACTTTTTAAAATAATTTCCGTATTGCAAGTTTATTATTTTTCTTGGAAACTTGGTCACATATAATGACACAATGCGAAGTTTTTCCAATTTTTTGATTTTTTGAATTTTTTATGCCCGTTTCAAAATGCGGTCAAAACGGCGGGCTTGACCGTTCCTAGCTAGTGGTTGAATCTTGGGAAATTTTTGATGTTTCTCTGATTAAACAGATACTTATGTACCTATAAAATGATTTTTGGAAAAAATAAAGAGCAAACTATGAGGCAGCTTCAGTTCAAATTTGACCCGCTTCCTCCTGAATCAGCGGAAATATGTCTTTTTCACCAGAGGTGGATCAATACATTTAACACCCAACGATTTGGTCAATTGTGCATTAAAAATGACCTAATATTTTATAAAATTGATTTTGTCCAATTTTTTAACAAATATTTGGTAGGTCATTCACAAAAAAGCTCATTTTGGGCACTCGAAAAATGATTAAAATAGCTAGAAAGATACAAATGGTTGCAAATTGGCGATGATCCAAAAAATGTGGTCTAACTTGAGAGAAAAATTTAGTTGTGCTGTTTTGCAAAATATTTTTGATAGCTGCTTCACGAAACACCCATAGTTTTAGTACTTAGAAACTATTTTAAACCATAAATTTTCTGAACCAATCAGGGCTCTTCCCACGGATCACCCCCGTAGCCGATCTGAACCGTCCGTTCTAGCCGATCTGAACCGTCCACTTCTCTGCAGCCCAATCCAAACTGTTAGAAGGGAGAGAGAGGTTTGGTGGAATTGTTTGGTGTATTGCTTGAGCCTCATGGGCATATATATAGGAGTACATGATCTACTTGGAGTACAAGGCAAGCCATAATATTTCCTAGTCTAACCTATGTTTCCTAATACAATCACGTTACTCAACATCCCGCAGCAGTCACAATGGTAGCGACGCAGACGGTGAGACTGAAGAAGAATCCGAAGGCAAGCCGACGGACACCCCCCCACAGTCGTAACGGTCGACGCATCGCGGAGTCGTGGCTGGAGTGAAAACCGACGAGGTTGCTCAAGCAAGGCGGTAGCCCTTTGTGCCGTTTGTCGATGGAGCCTAGAGTCGAGGGTGGTGTAGCCGTGGTCGAGGTAGCCGCACGAAGAATGTCGTGGTCGATGTCGGGTCGGGGAGCCGGTGTCGAGGATGTCGTCGTGGAGCCACGGGCGCAAGAGGGCGCCAAGTTAGCATGGGCGCAGTGGTGTCGAAGTAGTGGTGCGCCGGGAAGAAGACGTTGTTGTTGACGACGCATCGCGGCGGGTCTGCCAAGCCCGGGGACACATCATAGACGAAGGCACGCACCGGTGTTGCCAGCACCGGGCATGCTTAGACGGACGAAGACGAAATTGGCGAAGCACCACACCAGGCTTGCCAGGCCAGGGGAAACGTCATGGACGAAGGCACTCATCGGTGTTGCCAGCATCGGGCATGCATAGACGAGGACCTGCACAAGTTGTACGCCATGTTGGAGGAGTCGGAGAGGCCAGCAGAGAAGGACTCGACGATGGTTGCGGTGTCAATCAACATGGAGCCGATGTCGCCTGCGGTTGTCGGAGTAGATGAAGTGGTCGGGGTAGATGACGGCGACGCTGGCGACGGGCCGGTGATGGACAAAGAAGAAGGAGGTGGCGGGCGGAGGCTACGTGGGTAGCGGCGGCGGCCAAAGAAGAGTGGCGGCGACGGCCTGACTGCGGCGACGGCTAGGTTAGGAGCGCGGCGGCGATGCTCGAAGTAGGCGAAGAACCCGACAGCATGACGAAGACCGGTGCAGACGGTGGCGTTCCCGCGCGAAGGAAGGTGGCGCGACGCATACCACGGGAAGTCAACACGCGTGGACGACGAAGTGGACCGTGGGCCGCCGCACTACGGCCCGAAGGGGCGACACAACGGCGGCGGGCAGGTCGGGGTGACGGCGGGAAGACCTCGGGGCGGCGGCAGGGACCGCGGGCCGCGGTGCGACAGCCCGAAGGGGCGGCGCAGTGGAGGAGCACGGGTTGGTGCAACCGCGGGGACGACCTCTGGATGGCGGCGTGGACCGCGTGCCACGCTCGCTACGTCCCGACGGGGCGACGCAGTGGCGGCGCGAGGGTCGGTGCCACCACGGGGACGACCTGGAGCGGACGGCCTCTGGGCGGCGGTGGACCGCGGGCCGTGGTACTACGGCCTGAAGGGGCGACACGGCGGTGACGCGGGTCGGTGCAGCTGGGAGAAGAACCACGGGGCGGCGGCGCTGCGGCCCGACGGGGCGACGCAGTGGCAGCCCGATGCTCGATCGGTGGAGAGACACGCTGAACTCGGGTACGATCTTCACGAGACCTAAGGAGGCGCGCGTAACCGACGGGCCAGGTCGGTCGCGCGACGTAGATGAGGCGGATCGCAGCGGCGAGCGGGTGATCAAGCCGATCGCGCGCGAGGTCGGGGACGCCGCTAGATGGAGGCGTGGGGCATCGTGCGGACGAGCTTGTCAGCACCAGCACCCGGGCTGCCAAAGCAACGCCGGCACCCGGGCAGCGAGGCCCGAGCGACCAACAGAGCAACGGCGCCCGAGTTGAGGCAGCCGACGCAGCTGTCCCAACGCAGCCGAGGACGTGGCCGGCGAGGTAGACCGCCGGGCCGCCGTGCAGACGAGGCGGAGGCTGGTGATGTGGATTGATGGGCGGGCCGGCGCGCGAGCGACGGCTATGATTGGCCACCGCATGGAGCGAGGCCGTCGGATGTAGGCGATGCAGGTGTCCCGGTCGGAGCAATGCGGTGACGGCCGGCGCAGGGCGACGGGCGGACCGACGCGCGGACGGCGGCTGGACCTGACGGGCCGCCTCGGCGCGCGTGGCCGCCGGGTCGGAGGAGAGTCCGGCAGGTCACGTCGGGGTCGGAGTAGAGGCGCTCGGGGTTGACGGCGGCGGTGGGAGACGCAAACCGATCAAGAATAGATCGGAAAACCAAAAAGAAACGGTGCGATCAAGATGACCGGCGGGAGAGAGAAAACCCCAGAGCAAGGCTCGGGGAAAAGACTCTCTAGGGCAGCCGGTCAACACGACTAGCGGACAAACCCTAGGTACGGGCGGCGCGGCCCCCGACGGCAGTCATGGAGGTCGACCGCCCCGGGGGCGGCGCGCGGGTGTGGAAGCGGCGACGGCTAGGGTTTAGGATCGACTTGCTCTGATACCATGTTAGAAGGGAGAGAGATGTTTGGTGGAATTGTTTGTTGTATTGCTTGAGCCTCGTGGGCATATATAGGAGTACAAGGCAAGTTAGAATATTTCCTAATCTAACCTATGTTTCCTAATACAATCACGTTACTCAACATATAGAAGTGCATGCTATAGCCAATACAACCAAAAGACCGATCTGATGGAAGAGAGTCAACACTTCCCCTCACGTGTGGATCCCTAAGGCCTAAACGTGGACCGAAAGTGGGCTGCAATTTAATTGCGCCAGCCGGGTCTTGAACTCGAGACCTCTTAGCTCCGATACCATATAGAAATACATGCTCTAATCAATGCAGCCAAAAAATCAATCTGATGAAAGAGACTAGGCAACACATTATACGTCAACACAAACCCTAAGCAGCCCGCGCCCGCCTCTCTCTCTCCTCTCTCCGCCGCCTCTCTCTTTCCCCTTCTTCCCGATACAGATCCAACCCAATCGCCCGTCCCCCGCCGCAGCCACGACGTCACGGCCTGCTCCTCGTGGTGGCTGCGCTGGTGCTCTGCGCCGCGCAGAGCCCCATCTCACAGCCGCTGTCGGCCGGCGCGCCCATCGCGTCCCCGCTCCTCCGCCTCGACGCCGACTCTCTCAACCCTCTCTCCAGCCCTAACCCTCTCCCTCCCTCAGATCTCAATCCACCACCGTCTCTATCCCTATCCCCGCATAGCCCAACCCAATCCACCGCCGTCCTCTACCCAGTTCCCTCCCCGTTCCGGCGAGCCCGCTATGAACCGTCTGCGGGCGGCAGCGCAGCGGGAGCAACACGGGCTTCACCTCCCCGGGCCGTGTCTCCCCCTTCCACCACCGCTCCTCCTCCACCTCTTTCACGGCCTCCCTCCCGGGCATCGCCCGACAGCAGCCTCGACAGGGACGACCTGGACCCGAACCCGGCCGTGGCCACCACGGAGGCCCTCGCCAAGGTCGACCTCTCCAACGACCCAGACGCCACCGCCACCGCCAAGTCCGGCTCCAGCAAGCCCCGTCAGGCAGCCAGAGGCGGCGGTTGCGACGTGGGCAAGTCGCTCAGCTACCTGTACCGTGCGTGCAGGATCGCTACCCTCGCCGTGAAGCACATCGACATCGCCATCTCCATCCTCTCCCGATTCATGGAGCCCAAGAAGCTCGCCAGCCTCGCCGAGTTCTGAGACGACCACGCCTACATCTCCGAGGTCCGTCTGTCCAAACACTGCTCGTTTCTTCTCCTTCCTCCTTGTCCTAGATGAAACTAAAATGATGAATGAATCCATGGATGGATCTGACGGACGGTCGAATCAATCATGTTCGCTTGCTGCAGGAGGGATTCTATCTAGCATCCGATTGACTACACCTCATCGATCAAGCCATGCTCTCCTCATCAGTCTTTTAATTTGAGATCTTGCCTTGGTAGCTGGATGCCTTGGTGCAAGACATTCAAGGTAAGATTGATCCCCTGTACCCATGACCATGCGTTCACTTCTCATGTAGAGCTAATAGTCCTGTTATTTTTCTATACACTATGGCAGAGTAGAGATATATTGTGTATGCCAATGTGTATGTAAGAGTAATGGTAATATGATACTTCTGATTGTAGATCCAAGTTTTAAACCGACAAAAAATGCTATCAGTTCTCATATCAAATTTTTATGCCAGATGTGCATGCTCAAAGATTTTGGTCGGCAACTTATAGTGTGTATCAAAGTATTTTGAAAAAAATAATGTTGAGTTGTTATTGGACATTGGACCTTTATATCTTTTGCATGAAAATTTGATGCCTCGAGTGACAAATATCCTAGCAAGCTTGGTGTTTTCTGCTTTGGAATTTCTTTTTATTTACCAATATGCATTCTCTGAAAGAAATTTTCATAGCTTATAGATGGCATCATGAAAACCATGAGACCTTTTTGAGGCCGAGAAGAGTTGAAATGTTCAAAGTGGTGATTGTGTTGGTCGTACCTTGGGTGTTATTTCCTACAGGGCTATAAATGGAAAACAGTTGATCCCATTCCCTTTAATTTGTTTGTCGGATGTGCCATTAGTGAAGCACTGCCAGAGAAAACTGTAATTTGTTTTGAGATCTTGGGTTGTTTTGCACAGTTTAGAAGGATAAAAAGGCTGCCAACGGCAAGTGGATTGTTTGAGGTCGTGGCCTGATGTGCTCGCCAACAGCGCTAGATGTGCCCACTTCCTTTCACGCGCAACGCCTTCCACCACCGCCTCCAACCTGACATGGCTCTCCATTGCTTAACATCCCAACACTGGGTGTTCTAGGTTGTTGTTTGTCTCTCTCCATCTCTCTTTATTCCCTCTTATTTTTTCATCTGCATGCTATGGTTCATAGTAGAATCCAGCTTGTTTTCATGGTCAACAACACATACTGCTGAAAATGTTTGTTACCGTCGGCTTGGTGCAATTATAGTTTAAGGATGTTCTCAGATTTCCTTTTCTTTCGTACATCTGTTACACACATCATGTAGTGAGGGCAAGCTTTTTGAGAATTGATGACTTCATTAGTTAGTTGACCCATGTATTTCCTATGTTTATCCAACATTTGGTCCAATATTTTCAACTTTGGTGTCTACTTGAGAAAAGGATGAAAAACTACAGTTCAAAGCCTTTTATAAAATGCATGTCACTTTAATTTCTAAGATATAAAAATTACTTGAATTATCTGTAGCATACTTCTCTGTCATCCAATATAGGTCTCCCAGGCGATCTAAATAAATACCAAGGATATAATTAGGCACATATGTCACTTTCTTTCTTAACCTGTATGAAGAAATAAGAAAACCTGTATTAGCAAAATCGTTCAATATTGTTAGTCGAGCAGTACACATGTATGAACAAAAAAGCACATGTATGAACAGAATCGTTCAATAGTTTTAGTCGAGCAGTATGTAGAAAAACCGTCGCCCAAATGCATATGGAGTATTCAAGCTGAACAAGCCAATTGGATGGTAGAATATGCTATCAGGCATAAAGTTTATATTGATTGAAGAGAAAATATAGAAAAGTAAAGACTGAAGGTAAATAGAAATATAGAATACTGCCATGTGTTTAACTAAACATCAAGCATTAATTTGTGCACTTCCTCATTTAGAGGGCTTGTCATGAATGAACGAACGAACAATAATAGGAACATGGGCACCAGGTTTTAGAGGGCTTGTGATTTTGTGGTTGCAGCAAGCCTGCCTTGTACGCCCGACGAGTTTATCATGTGTATTTTGTCTTTCTAGACGAGTTATCCAGCAATACTAGTGCATAGTAGCAAATTATCATAGATCCTGGCTGTAACCTGCTTTTGTGCTTGTGACTTTGGCCCGCATGATATTGTGGGGATTTGGTTCCAGATTAGAGGTAGAGGCCGACGATTTCTTGCTGTTTCAGTCCAGTGCTTGATAGATAGCTGTCTCATACGCATTTTCCGTTCCTAATGGTGCTTTTTCATTTCCTTGCCAGGAAAAATAAAGGATGTTGTTCTCGGTGGAGTTGCGCTTGAGGATGAGCAGAGAAAGAAATTTAATCAAATCCAATAGGTAGGTTCTTTGTTCTTATCAGATATTGACAGATTCAATTTGTTGTGCATATGCCAAGTGTGTCTACCTGATTGTAAACGTAACTACAATAATGTATATATGTTGACAGTCTAGTAAAAACCTGTTGTGCCTGGGTTTGTGGATCTTAAAAAAATCATCTATCCTTTCCTTACTCATACAAAACCCCCAGCTATTGTTCTTGTAAATACAGACGTGCATACCATCAGCACCTTCACCAAACAGAGAAGGCTCTAGCCACTTCTTATGACAAGAAAAATAGAAGCGCCCCTAAATTTAAACATATTCCTCTTTACTGAAAACTCATTGTTCTTTTATAAACTATTGCAAAAATCGAGCAGTGGTACTGATTATATAAATTTTATATTGTCTTGGTAGCTTCACTCATGTCTGCCACTACTCATTGTCGTGTTGACAGAGCGTTCACCCGATGGCGGAATACCACGCCGCAGCTTGGGCAGTGGGCGGTTGCGCTATATACGTGAGGTAATGAACATTACAGGCAGTGGAGAACTTTTAGCTTTTCCACACGTGTATATCTTTAGACAACTTTCAGTTTTCTTTTGATGTGCTGAAACTGAAAGAAATCTTTGATGCTAACTCTACGTGTGATTATGGCAGTGACAAACCCGAAAACCATGACTTCGATCTGCTGAGGAAGCTTGTGTTTCCTGACGGATCAATCCTACGAGCCAAACTGCCCGAGAGACAAACTGCACTATCGTTGTTGCAGAAATTCCGTGCGATGGAAGCTTCTAGAGCCTGTTGGTACTTCCTAGCCAGAAGCCCCACGAGCTCGACGTCCAGCCCTACAACCACCACCCCACGCACAAGGTCGCTCCCTGCTCCCTCTTGTTCATTTATCTGTCCAGCTCAATCCTACATTCCTACTGCTACTGTTGCTGTTGAAATCGAGATGCTACCCTCATCCTGCTTCTGTCTGTCAATCGAATCAAACTGCCCAGAGAATGAATGAGTTTGCAACCCTTTCTAATTTTTTTTTCTTGTTCTCTTTTGAAATGGACGTAGAAGGTGCTCTGCTCTTGCTCACGTCTAGCACCATCTCCGGCGCGGTGGTGCTTGTTGAGGCGACCGGCGTGACGGCGGCGACCACAAGCTCTCCCGTGAGTCGGCTCCATCTTCTAGCCCTAGCTCCCTATTTTTTGCTCCTATAGCATGCTCTGTTGGTTTAGAACACTAGCAGGAATAGCCTACCGTGTATACGTACTAAACAGCAGGAGCTCAATCACCTTGTGCACTAGCAGCTTGCTTACACAGTTGTCACTTTTGCTTGTGGCAGCCATTATGTAGCTGAATCATGTCCGTGTCTACTAATCATCAGTTCATAGTATTTGGCTTCTGTGTGATGGTATGCGACTATTTTATGGTGATGTGGATATACTTTCTGATTTAAAGTTACTAATATTTTTTGTTTTGATTCTTTCTCTGGTGCGAGGAAAGCTGTGAGTAGACGTCAATGATGCCTACTTGCTTCGCTACTACAGTGATGCATGCGCCGGTCAAGCAAGCACACGTGCATATACGTACATGTTAGGATAGTAGGAGATGTGCCATAATTCCTCTGTCAGGAAATGTATTCTTGAGATGATTTTGTTATGTTATCTAAACCTGGGAGATGTGTTATGTGATGTGATATGATGGATGATTTGAATTCGACATTGAGTTTTCCTGATTTGAATATGAAACAATGTCGGATGCGTGTGTGTAACTCGATTAAAGAGGTCTTGTGCCCAAACAATTTTGTCCAAACAGTTATTTCAAAATCCGAGATCTAATACTGGACAACTAATTGGGCTGAAAAAGACCACAGCCCAACAAGCATTGGTTTGTTTAAAAAGTGAAACAAAAAAGCCTTAGAAAATAAAAAAATAAATATATTGCAAAAAAGGCCGAGGCCCCCTAATATGGAAGTATGGCCCGTGCAGAAATTACCAGGGAAAACATACTAAATGGGCTGAATTAATGGGCTTGGCCCATATAGACACCTAATCGGACCAGGCTGAATCTTAGCAATGACCTTTTCAATTGGTCACAATTTTGCCACGTCAGATTGGCACATTGGATCCGACATGGCCTAGGCAGACAGCTAGCGACCAAAACAGAAGGTCATAGAATCAATGACCTTTTGTTTTAGTCGTGGAATTCCACGACCTTCTCACAGAGAAGGTCGTTAATTTCAGTTTACGATCGCCAACTTTTGACTATCTGTTTTTAGTCACAAAAAGACCGCAAATGAAAAACAATGACCTTTCGGTGACCAATAGTGATGGTCGCAAGTTGACATATTTCTTGTAGTGTTCGTCAGACAACATTGTGTGCTCTGAAGACCTTGTTTCCACTCCAGATTTTTCCATGACCGTGTCGAATGGCTGATGCACAGGAAGAGTAATTGAATGTACTAAAATTGTTGACAAATTTAA
The DNA here is from genome assembly GCF_003073215.2 of Triticum urartu. NCBI lineage: Eukaryota > Viridiplantae > Streptophyta > Magnoliopsida > Poales > Poaceae > Triticum > Triticum urartu. The sequence continues at coordinate 190,561,071 of NC_053025.1, forward strand.
CACGTAATAAAAAAATTATGGCATGATATAATTCACATATAAGATGACTGGCTAACCAGGGTGGCATTGCAAAATTCACATATATGATGCCTGGATAAACATGATGTCATTGCATGATTCACATATACGATAAAGAAACTAAACAAATGACATTCACACAAAGCATGTCTAAACTAAGCAGATGACAAATTTGATGTATAAAGTAAGCAATGCAAGGCACCATATGCATGATATTACCAACATCAACATGCCAAGTTAGAGCGAGGACCTCAGGGGGTAAATAGGAGTGGTCTTCTCCTTCTGAATCCCCCTCAGAACAATTATCTTCCTCTTGATTACAATCTGAAATGGGTGGAGGGGGGCTGCCTTTGCGCCCACCATGGAGTGACGTTTGCATGAAATTTTATTGCCACGCAAGGCTCGTCTCTTTTGCTCTACATGTTCAATTTCATTGTGTACAATAACTGACATGCATAGAAATAAAACATAGTGAGATTATGTAAGGAGTGCATGCACAAATCCAGAGTGCTTGTAGCAAACTGTGGATAGACCCAAAACCAATGATAGCAGTCAGATAATAGCTTTAGTGAAAAATACATATAATGGCTCCTTTAATGTTTGTTTGCACCCAACATGAAACTCATAGTAGACACCCGAGATTAACCAGATAGTAGACATATAGTACTGATTGCAACCCCAATATGTACCCCAGAACCATTTAAAAACCCAAGTTTCAGCATTAGTTTGGACTTGACTCAGAGTCTAATAGGTGACCACGATGATAAAGTAGCATGTCATCATATTAAGTGATGCGTAACGTAAACAAACACAGATGAGTGCGACCTCTCTTGCGCACCCGTGTAGTCCTCAAGGTCATCTGCTCAGTTGATGATGGTAATGCAGTTGTCGTGGCTGCAGGCGATGGGGAAGAAGATTTGAGGCGGCGAAAGACAGTCTAGAGAGCGGATCTCTGATGTGGTGAACCCTTCCATCGTAGGAGCAGCTGAGCTGGGGTGGAACACAGCGCAGCAGGAGCAGGACAAACCACACAAGGTTTTCTTTGACACGTATCTGTAATAGAAGTAATTGTGTAAGGGCTTGTTTGAATTTGAGGATTCTAACAATGCAGGGATAGGAAATAGACAGTAATAGGATAGGAATGCACGTGCAAAACAGAGAATTTGAAAACACAGGATTTCTGCCAATCTGGGTGTTTGGTTCACAAGAATTGGAAGATCACGGGATGCAAAGAAGCATGGTGAGATTAAGTCAAACCACAAGAAAATGTATGGTTATAATGCTATTATGCCACTATCTCTTAGTCTTATGCTTCATGAATAAGAATTTGAAAAGGAGGACAAGTGGAAATTAAATTTTCTACGGTTTTTCTTTCAAGGAGACACTAAAGGAACAAATCCTACAGTTTTCCTTTGCTCCATTCCTTTGAACCAAATGCATGAATAGTAGTGCCATAGGAAACTTTCCAATTCCTATGTTTTTCCTTCACTTTTCCTTTCAAGCACTAGCGATTCTAGTACGCAGGCTTGAGCAAGGAAAAGCCTACACTCAAAAAATGTTTTTGTGCTACTTCTACTACTTTGGGTACTGCTCCACTGTGATGGAGGGTTTCATCGTTGGAGCAGCTCCGGTGAGTTGTACGACGCTGATGATGAAGCAGGATAAGAGAGACAACATTAACCTGAGTGGAATTCTAATAGCATCTCCAATAGATGGCGTAAAATACATAACCGCAAAGTGCTAGATGTAAAATACATCAGTCGCTCATCTCTGAACTTAACTATCGAAACTGAATTTAACTGTCGAAACTAAATTTTGCTGTCGAAACTGAATTTTGCTGTCGAAACTGAACGCACTAGTAGCAGAAAAGCGGTAGCAGTAGCGCGTGCAAGAGCCGGGGCAGCTGGTCGTGTAGCAGTTCATCTTCAACCTCCACCCCCTAAGCCACCAGCCATCACCAGCCAAACCACCGCCCCCGCCGCCCGCGGCCGGCGGTGCGCCGCCCCGTCCGGCGGTGCGCCGCCCCGCCCGCGCCGAAACCACTCCCCACCGCCGGTCCACTGCCGCCCCGGCCATCCCTCTAGCCCCCCCCGTGCCGAGCATTTTCTCCGGCGATCCCGACGCCACCGCCCCACCACCGCCGTCGACCACCGCCCCACCCTGAACCCTAAGATAGATAGTGGGTTACCTCTTCGGCGAGCCCCCCTCCCTGCTGTGGCTGGTTCTTCCTTAACTCCGGCGAGCCCCCACCCCCTAAAAATCGAGTGACCCAAAAGTCGATTCAGTCGACTGAAGTGCAGCCAAATCGGAGCAGCATCGCAAGCAAGAGCAAGAGCGAGAGCAGCAGCGTGAGCAAGAACAATAGTAAGAGCAGACCAGGCAGGCGACCAAGAGGAAGAGTAGAGGAGCAGCGCGAGCGAGAGCTAAAGCAGCAGCAGATCCTACTGATGTGGACGTCGCCGCCGAGGGAGAGACGCCATGGAGGAAATGGCCGGCGACACCGCCGTGGATGGAGCCGCACCATGTCGGCTCGGGACCAAGCGCCGACAGCACCATGAGATCAAATGAAGAAGGAAATGCGGCAATTAGTGTACAACCTCTTTGGTGGAGCCTATTAGGCCTCAGCTTCATCCGAGGAAATGGTGATGATGATGCTCTTCCAGTGGTGCAGGTGAAGATGACGGTGTGAGAATGGAGGTAGCGCAAAAGACGAGGGGAACGTCGGGGCAGCTCCTTGGAGGTGGAGGACGGGGTGGCTGAATCGGCGGGACGACGAGATCGACGACGGATCCTCATCCGGTACGGTGGATGAGGGATGTCGAGGTGTTGCTGTGGACGACGTCGTCGGGGAAGAGGCTCCGGCTGGGCAGTGGTGAGGTGGCGGACGGAGGAGGGTGGGGTTTTGTGGCTGGAGCGGAGAGGTTATGGCGGCCTGGGATTTCGAATGGCGAAAATGAGGCGATGGGAGGGGGAACCATCGCTTAGGGATGCGCTTATCCGAAATGTGGGGTAAGTTACGAAAGTACCCCCACCGATTTGAGCTAGGCGGTTCTTTCGGTTCAGGGGTATCATGGGCATCTCGCATGTCAGGATTTCGCAAGAGGTGGGAGTTTTCGCGCGCGTTGTAATTTTGGCATAGCAAGGCGCGGGTTGAGATGGAGGGAGTTTTCAGAGCACAACGAGACAAAGATATATCTTAAATATTTCAGGCTAACAAGGCGCGGGTTGAAGAGGCGGGAGTTTCGCAGCACGATAGACAGAAATGCTAGCTTGAAATTTCGGCATAATAAGGCGCAGCTTGAAATTTCGGGAGAACAAGCTTAACGTGTACCAAAAAAACAATTCGCACCTCATCACTAGAGAGAGCCACGTCCCATTTTACTATATTACTAGAAATGCATTCAAATACAACAACAAAAACTAAAAGAATCGGGACAACAAACATAACGTGTACAGTACCAAAACAATTTGCACTTCCCTCAACAATATAAAATGTGTGTTGTCTAGCATATGGATTAATTAAATTTGAGTACATTTTCCCTGCTTGAATGGGATTGTACTCGGGTTAGTTATACAACCATCTAAATATTATCTTCACAACACATGACATGAATATAGCAGAAGTAAATTCCTATATAAATACGAACTACATGTACATACTATCTCAAATTCAAATATATGCATCCATTTTATGTTGAATTCAAATCATAGTACATGTATGCTCTAGCTAGATGTTCGGAATCTAAACCATGTATGATACTACGTACAATGTGTTTAACACGCACAACACACACACAAACACCATTTAGACTGGTAAGGTACACGTGCATTGCACGCATGAGATTTGGCACCCAAATTATGAATAAATACCACATTATAGCATGTAAGCTTTGAGTCATATATGCATGATGTAGATGTTCGTTTAATTCTTGTAGTTCATTTAATTTAAAATCATCTAGTCTTTATAAGAAAGCTAATCTATTTTAAGATTCATGGAATTGTACATTGTAAAGCATAAAGTAAAAACAAATAATGGCAAATCATGTAGAAAAACATTTGGGCAATTCTGATACAGAAGATTCTAGAACAAAGAAGAAGTGCTTGTGTTTTGAGGTTTGTGCATTATGCTTAAGTTCAACCATGGAGTCTTCTAGATTGTACATGTGGCAAAATCTGGTGGAATCTAAATGATATCCCACGGCCAGTAGTGCTCAAAATTTCCATCTCTGCACCATTAGATTGGCTTCATCCAACGACCATCTTTGAAAGTTAAAGTTATCCACACACTATATATAAAATATAAAATGTAAAATATAAAATATAAAATATAGGGGTATAGATATAGATATGTGATGTGAAAGCCAACCATCATCTCCAGTTAGAATAGTGTGTCCATGCACGGATGCAATGTGGCCAAATGATGTCTGCCATCGGTATCTCAAATTCAAATCAGTATGACCTTGTTCAATGTGTATACAGTACAACATGCTTGTTTCCAAACCACACCGCACATATCTCAGTTATATTCATGCATGCATGGGTTTCAAACATCATGATCTCTTATTCAAATATTTGAATTCAACTTTACATTGATTATGACCTCACCTAGTCTTTTACACCCACACAGTCGTCTTCTCTTTATAGTTGTACTACTAACTTTCTCCCGTGCATGCATGCACACACACTACCAGTCGGCATTATCCATCGCACACAAGCAATCTTTTTCTTCAGGTCGGTCTCCCATGCATGCACACACACACACACACCTCCCCCTCTCCATCATATCGGGCATTCTTTATCTCTCATGTGCATGCACAACGATTGATGTTCCTCTAAATGGTCTAAGTTGATGAATTAGCCCTCCTCGTAAAGGATTAGCAATGCTTGGCCCCCTAGCTCATTTATTTTTCATGACTCCACCACTACGTGCAACAACGCATGTTCTCGCCCCCTCTCTTTAAATATCAATCTCGCACATGTGCACTCCTTCGTAGTCTCCCTCCACTTGGACCCTCGCACCATATTCTAGCCCCCACCGGATTTTGCCACATGTACAATCTAGCAGACTCCATGGTTGAACTTAAGCATAATGCACAAACCTCAAAACACAAGTGCTTCTCCTTTGTTCTAGAATCTTCCATGTCATAACTGCCCAAACTTTTTTCTAGTTGAATTGCCATTATTTGTTTTTTACTTTATGCTTTACAATGCACAATTCCATGAATCATAATATAGATTAAGGGCTTCTTTGATTCAAAGGAATTTTGGAGGATTCTAATCCTTAGGAATTTTTCCTTTCTTGGTTGTTTGATTCAAACGATTGTAAACCATAGGAATTTTTCCATAGGATTCATTTGCACTAGATTTCGGGCCTCTTTGATTCACATGATTTTGAAAATGTAGGAATAGGGAAAGTATAGGATTGCAGTGGCATGTCAACTTGAATCCTATAGGATTAGCAAAGAGTGTTTGATGCCACATGAAAAACAAAGGAATTGTAAAAAGAGGTTGGAGTGGACGTTAGATTTCCTATGAAATGTAGTACAAAAGATTCCATAGGATAAATTCCTATGGGATCCAATCCTATGAATCAAAGGGCCGACATAGGAAAAATTCCTAAGGATTTCAATCCTCCAAAAATCCTAAAGAATTCCTTTGAATCAAAGGAGCCCTTCATAGGAAACATCCCATCCACTCAAACTTGTTTGAAAGAATCCTGCGTTTTTTCTATGCACAATCAAACACTCGTACAATCCTATAGGATTCAAGACGACATTCCACTCTAATCCCATGTTTTTCCTATTCCCGCGTTTTGGGAATCCTATGAATCAAAGATGCCCTAGCTTTCTTATAAAAACTAATTGATTTTGAATGAGTTGAACTATAAGAATTAAACAAACGTCTACATCAGGCATATATGACTCAAAGCTTACATGCTACAGTGTGGTATTTATTCATAATTTGGTTGCAAAATCTGATGCGTGCAATGCACGTGTACCTTACTAGTATTCGAGTATGTGCAAAACACGTAAATTACAATTCCAATGACACGCTACACAGTGTATCTCTTACAGTTCATGAAGCCACGTGGCACATGTGGAGGCGTTGTCACGACCTCCTTGTGTGGATTGATCATAGTGACGTGCTGTTGGTTCCAGAAGAATGTACTCGTCTTCTCTGAGGCACACAGGCGATACATGCACGAAGCGAAGATGTGCACGCACGCCACGCGCACACTCATTCCCTCGCACGCACACGCGGGTACATGGGGGGACGTATTTTTGTACGAAGATCCGCCCCATGTGATACTTTGACACGTGTAAAGTCCTTCACTTCATTGATGGTCAATTAATACAGTGCATGCAAATTGAGTGGACGTGAGGGAGGAAGAAAGACATTACTACTCCACTGCATGCATGCGAGTAGTTAAATCATGGTTTTCTACTTCCATTGGTCGCATTCGTATTTTGTGCCAATTTTTGACCATATTTTTAAGTAACATAATATTTATGCATGTCATAAAAAGTGGCACAAAAAAGGGGCCAATAAACCAGGATGCAGGCAGCATGATCAATTTTTGCCAGGGCTACTGTTGGTGGCCTTTGTATTTAAATATGGACGGAGTGGAGTAGTACTATCTTAATCTTAGCCTCGTAGGGCTCTCCCAGCACCTAGGCTCGCCTCCCCGCCTCGCCCACCGGATCTCGCCATGGAGGATCCCGCCATGGATAATCCCTTAGATCCTAGGATCCCGCGGGCTGCCTGTCGGTGTCAAAACCGGCGGATCTCGGGTAGGGGGTCCCGAACTGTGCGTCTAAGGTCGATGGTAATAGGAGACAAGGGACACGATGTTTACCCAGTTTCGGGCCCTCTCTATGGAGGTAATACCCTACGTCCTGCTTGATTGATATTGATGAATAGGAGTATTACAAGAGTTGATCTACCTCAAGATCGTAATGGCTAAACCCTAGAGGTCTAGCTTGTATGGCTATGATAATGAGTATCCCCTATCCGGACTAAGTCCTTCGGTTTATATAGACACCTGGAGGATCTGTGGTTACACAAGGTCAGTTACAAAGAAAGGAATCTACATATCCGGTCGCCAAGCTTGCCTTCCACGCCAAGGAGTGTCCCATCCGGACACGGGTGCCATCTTCGGTCTTCGTATCTTCACAGTCCATCAGTCTGGCCCATGGCCACCAGGCCGGACTCCCAAGTACCCCTTAGTCCAGGACTCCCTCAGTAGCCCCTGAACCTGGCTTCAATGACAAGGTATCCGGCACGTAGTGCTGTCTCCTGCATTGCAAGGCGGGTTTCTCCTTCCGAATTCTAGAATAGTCTTCGGACGAATTGATCGTGTCCGGACCTGTAACACACACACCACACACAACCGTAGAGGGAATATAATAATATACGAGTCCAATCCGCTGACAACCTTTACAACATGACATCACGTCCATCCGGTCATAATTTCGAACCGTTTTTCGTCTGCCGCTCCATGTTTCGAGACGCGGTTGCCATTGGCACGTCTTGTCAAAGCAGAGATCGTGTCCCCTTATTACAGAATTCTCATCAATACGGGTGTGGGTAACCCAACCGTGCTGTTTAGACAGCCCTTGGGAATAGGCGAGTTTTAAGGCGAGCAAGGAGGCGTTTGATATTCGCGACCTTTATAAGGGGATAAGGATTCATCTTTACTCACCCTTGCCTTCTCCATCCTCCGTTCATCAATTCTAGAGCTCTAGCGCCCAAGCCCTAGCTTCCCCTGCCGGTGAAGGCACTCCAACCATGTCCGGATCTGGAGTTGGTGGCAAGTGGATGGCTTCTTTTGTTAAGAAGACATCAAGGAGCTTTGAGAGGCCGGATACCTAGCCAAGGAGATCATTCACCATCTCTCGGCCGAAGGACAGATCGTCCCTACCCCAGAGCCCCATGAGAGGGTTGTATTTCTCACACATTTCGTCCGTGGGCTGGGATTCCCTCTCCACCCGTTTGTCCGCGGACTGATGTTTTATTATGGGCTGGACTTCCATGATCTAGCCCCCAACTTTATCCTCAACATCTTGGCATTTATAATCATTTGTGAGGCCTTCCTCCGTATCCCGCCTCACTTCAGCCTTTGGCTAAAGACTTTCAATGTAAAGCCGAAGGTGGTGAAAGGCCAACAAGCAGAGTGCGGAGGCACCATGGTGGGCAAGATGCCCAACGTGATATGGCCCGAAGGTTCCTTCATGGAGACGGTGAAGGGGTGGCAGTCGGGGTGGTTTTACATCACCGAGCCGCGCGACACCAACTGGGCGGCGGCCCCTGAATGTTGATCTGGAGCTCCGCTGCGGCTTACCTCCTGGCAAGAGAAGGGCCTCGCCTGGGGCTCTTCGAGCGAGCTGACTGGGCTCGAGACGTGCGTTCAGAACATGCTAACCAAGAGGACCAAACTCGTCAACGTGATCCAGGTTATGCTCATTTGCCGGATCCTTCCGTGCCAACACCGGACTTGCTATTTGTGGGATTTCGATCCGGCCAAGCACCAGATGATTCGCCAGATGCACTTGGCACAACGCACGAAGATATCTGGAAAGTGCTCTCCAAGGCCGATGAGACACCACCGCCCACGACCGAAGATCGTGGGCTCATCTTAAAGCGCTAGGCCAATTCAATAAGTTCTTTCATGTATTCAAGGTATAGCTTTTACTAGCATATTTCGGGAAGGACTCTAAGCCTTCCTATCAATTTCAGGCCTGGATCGACATAGCGGAGCAGATTAATTGTCCCGCCCCACTTCCCGAAGATGTGGAAACCCACTCCTAACAAAGATGCTATTTTCTGGCGCCTTATGATGTGCCGGAGAAGAAGGCCAAGAAGACGGAAAAATGGAGCAGGAGTGGCCTTCGCCAAAAGGGTGCTTCGGACATGTCGTCCGAAGACGAGACTGGCTCTTCGGTCGCCAAAGACGACGGCGAGGAGGAAGAAGAAAGCAGCTTCCCCCCGAAGGGGGGAAAGAAGAAAAGAGAGGCATCCACGAATCTGGAGGCGAAAGCGCCCAAGAGGGGGAAGGGCTCCCTTGCGGATAACTCCACATGGGATGTCGAAAGCAGTCCGGAGCGAATGCCCCGGACCAAGCCTTCGGCTGCCTCGTAAGTACCAAAACCCTATGAACCTCCCAATACGTGGCCTTTTCCAGTTTATAATATTAATATGTTTAAACTATGACATTACAGTCCGGCCCGCGACGGCTCCCCGCGATCCTCGACAGAGGATTCTCTAGACTCAAAGGAGATGGCTAGCATGTCTCCGCTGCCCGCTCATTCTACCTCACCCAAGGGTGATGACGAGGTGGCATCTCAAAGGATCTTCCCAGACCGGGGGGAGATTCCAGAAATCGTTAAGGCGGCGCCGCAGGATGACTCCTCGGCTGCCGGACACATGGGGAAAAAAGCTCCCACGGGGACTGTTAATGGGGGCCAAGCTCTCTTCGGCCCTCAATCGGATACCACTCCGGAGACCTACACGGCTCTGGAGTCCAGCAAACGGCCTTCCCCGAAAGGAGGAGGTGTGCCAGTTCCACCGGTGACCTCTGTCCAACCAGAGGCACCGGATAGTCTGCTGGAGGCGCTGTGAGGCACCGCCATTGTGGATGAGCACCGTATCCTTATGGGTATGGTGATCGAAAAGGTTCAGTCCGCCAAAAGAAAACTGACAGAGGCCTGCACTAGCCTTTTAACAGGCTGTGAGGTAACAATTGTAGAAAAAAATTCACAATGTGGATAGTAGCCCCTGATGCTCTGTTCGGTATCCGAAAAGGAAAAGCCGAACAGGGGATCAAAAATAATTTTCGCAGGAGTCTAATATAATATGTATATGTGAATAAGCAGGCGTCGCTCCTGCTGCTGCCGCTCACACTGCGGAGGTCTCCGTACTGAAGCAGAACCTGGAGCGGGCCGAGAAAGAGCTCGGCCTCGTGAAGAAGCAACTGGAGGAGAGCAAAGGTATGCAGTAACCTGCGTGTATGTTCAGGAAGGATGAATGGTTCGTGCTGACTAAAGTGCCATGAACTTTATTTGGGGCCACAACCGAGGTGGCGGCCCTCAAGAAGGCATTAGAGAAGGCCGAGGACAAAGCGTCCAAGGAACGCACCGCGTGCGAGAAGCTCGAGGCCAGGGTCGGCGAGGTTCGGCAAGAGCTCTAGGACGCCGTTAAGAAGTGCGAGTCCTTGGAGCATGATTCTAAGACGCAAGCGTCCGAACTTGCGAAGGCCCACCAGAGCGCACCGGGGGCTCGAGCCGATGCCTAGAGCGCCCTTCAGGAAATCCAGACGACCCGGAAGATCGCGGCGGGTACGGCTTTCATTATGCAAAGCAAGTCTGTGAAGGAAGCATTCCTTTTACTTACCCGAATTTGGGGATCTCCTGGGCCGTTTACGGATTTGCCGCGCAGCGTACCAGATGTTGCCGAGTTCTATCAAGCCGGGGAGGGGAGTTCTACAGAGAAGCTGTTCTGGTCTCAATATCTTGTGCCCAAACATCTGGTGTCCTTCAGCGACCAGCTGAAACAGCTAGTCGAGCTGCACAAAGCGGCCAAGCTAGCCATGAAGGAGCTGATAGTCCGACTATGGCCTGCCGCGCCGATACCTCGCAGCTACTTTGGGCTTGTGAAGCGGCTTGTTGATTCCTGCCCCTGGCTTGAGGTTATAAAGCGGTCGGTCTGTATCGAAGGTCCACAGATGGCCTTTGCCCGCGTCAAAACGTATTGCGAATATGGATGCCAAGAAGCTAATGACCGAGGGGCCACCTGAGGGCAAGGAGCACCGCTGACCCGAGTTGTATTTTGATGGTGTCCTAGAGGGATCCCGCATAGTTGCGGATCACTGTACGAAAGAGACTATCTTTGAATGAATGTATGCGATCTCCCTCTACCTTGTATGATAAAACAAATTGTTTATGCAATATAATGCTTGTTATGTTTTTAAATTTTTACTTCCTGTGTGGCCGTGTTGTATAAAATCTGAGGGTTAACCAGTCGTCGGCTTCTGCCCCCACATAGGTAGTACGAGGGTGTTCGGGATGGAATCTAAACAATCTTGATGCAATTAGATGGTCCTTGAAGGAGTTGTTTAGCGCGATGAACCAGGCAACCAGACTATGCGGCTGTAACACCCTCACTTAGCCATAGGAGTGCGACAATAAAAACATGGGTGCAGTCCCTAGTATCCGAACTGGAGTGCTATAAGCGCTTGGTCGGGAAGTACCAATCCTTCGCGTAATGCGGAAAAAATCTCCAACGATTTGCAACCTCCGAACAGCTGACCGACTCTCGCCGCATCATGACAGTTAGTTTTCGGCTTTCTCTGCTGAGGTGCTCCTTTGGATAAACCAAGGCACAATCGCAGTAGTTCTCCCTTTACTACCTTAGCCGATGTAGCGGAATGTAAGGTAGCAAGCACAGGAGCCGGGCAACCCAACTATTGACCAAAGACATGATTCGGAGCCAATGCATATAATGCTAAATTCAGGGTGCCGAACTATACTTATAAAAAGTGTTCGGACTTTTGTTGTAGTAATGTGGGGTGCTATGAAGCCCCTGGCAAGCATCAAGGGTACCAAAGTGTACAGGTGCTACCTGATAGGATTATCCACAGGGGAGCTGAAAAAAGAAGAAAGAAAACAGAAAAGGTATGAAGGTAAAAAGGCTGGAGTCCTACAGCTCCAGCGGCAAACTGTTCTCATTGTAATTTAATTAGTATGTCAAAACGCATTGATACATGTAGTGCGATAAGCAATAGGCTATTTGACATGTCGAAACCAAGGGAGATCTGCATGTGGGTCCTGAAAAACAGGAAAGTTATCGTTAACGGAATCACCTAAAAAGTCCCCCATATGTCTGCATTTCTCGCCGTCTTGGTGTGTTTATCCTTCAAGAGGACAGATGACCAGGCTATCAGATGGTGCCTGTGGGTTTGAGACCTAAAAAGGAAACAAGTAAAAGTGAAAGTATATGTGTATCCGACATTGGTTGAGCCATACTACGGACCACAAGCTAGCCATGCCTCCGTCGATGCCCATGGGATTTTGAGTGCGTAGTTATGTACGCGCAGCACGAATGCCACCACTTGATCAAAACTGCGACGGAGGCCGGATTGCTAGTCGAGCTCCTGATGAGTCGAGCTCTCCTGCAGCAGAGTAGTTCGGACCCTCTTAACGGTGTCTATGGGCTCGGCAGCTGAATTAAGGTTCTGCTTGAGAAGGCCGCCCTGTACTTCTGCTGCTAAGGCAGCTGTGTGCTCTTCTGTGCGGAGGGAGCATTCTGTATTTCCGTTGACTGTTATGACGCCGCATGGACCGGGCATCTTGAGCTTGAGATAAGCATAGTGCGGTACTGTGTTGAATTGAGCGAACGCAGTTCGTCCGAGCAGTGCGTGATAGCCGCTGCGAAAGGGGACGATATCGAAGATTAGCTCCTTGCTTCGGAAGTTGTCCGGAGATCCGAAGACAACCTCTAGTGTGATTGAGCCCGTACAACGGGCCTCTACACCTGGTATGACTCCTTTGAAGGTAGTCCTAGTGGGCTTGATCCGATATGGGTCAATGCCCATTTTTCGTGTTGTATCATGATAGAGAAGATTAAGGTTGCTACCGCCGTCCATAAGGACGCGAGTCAGGTGGAACCCATCAGTTATTGGGTCTAAGACCAGTGCGGTAGAGCCATCGTGACGGATATTGGTCGGATGATCCCGAGGATCAAAAGTGATCGAGCATGACGACCATGGATTAAATTTTGGGGCGACTGGCTCCATCGCATAGACGTCCCTGAGCGCACGCTTGCACTCCCTCTTGGGGATGTGGGTAGCGTATATCATGTTCACCGTTTTGACCTGAGGGGGAAACTTCTTTTGTCCCCCTGTGTTCGGTTGCTGGGGCTCTTCGTCATCGTCCTCGCTTTGCGGTCCATTTTCCCTATTCTCGACGTTTAATTTGCCGGCCTGTTTAAAAACCCAGCAATCTCTATTTGTATGATTGGGTGGCTTGTCTGGGGTGCCATGAATCTGGCACGGGCGATCGAGTATGTGGTCCAAGCTGGATCGGCCTGAATTGTTCTTTTGGAATGGCTTCTTCCGCTGATCGGACTTAGGGCCCCTGAATCTAGCATTGACTATCATGTCCTCGGTGTTATCACTGTTGTTTTGACTCTTGTATCTGTTGCGTCGAGACTTGTCTTTGCTAGTTTTAACTTCAGGGGTGCCGGCATTGCTTGCATTGTTTTTGCTACGGGCCAACCAACCGTCCTCGCCCGCACAAAAGCGGGTCATGAGGGCCGTGAGGGCTGCCATGGATTTTGGCTTTTCTTGGCCGAGGTGGCGAGCGAGCCATTCGTCATGGATGCTGTGTTTGAAGGCTGCTAGGGCTTCGGCATCCAGACAATCGATGATTTGGTTCTTTTTAGTTAAGAACCTAGTCCAGAATTTCTTGGCAGACTCTCCGGGCTGTTGAACTATATGGCTTAAGTCATCAGCGTTCGAAGGTCGAACATATGTACCTTGGAAGTTATCTAGGAAGGCCTCTTCCAAGTCCTCCCCGCTGCCAATAGAATTTGCAGGCAGACTATTGAGCCAGTGCCGAGCTGCCCCTTGAGTTTTAAAGGGAGGTATTTGATGGCGTGGAGGTCATCGCCGCAGGCCATATGAATGTGGAGAATGAAGTCTTCGATCCACACCGCGGGGTCCATGGTTCCATCGTATGATTCTATATTCGCGAGTTTGAACCCTTCTGGGAATTCATGATCCAGGACCTCATCAGTGAAGCAATGAGGGTGTGCGGTGCCTCTATATTGGGCCATATCGTGACGTAGCTCTGATGGAGTCCGTCTGCGGTTTTCGGCCCGCGCATGACTAAGTTTGTCATGTCCGAATAGGTGGCCATCATCGCGTGTCGAGGCACGCCCTCGTGATCCGTAGATTGATCTAGTATGTCCTGCTTTATTGTTCAGGTTTTTCCAGAGGTCATATGTATGACCGTGGGGTAATTTACCTCTACCCGTGCGCTGAGGCGGGGTTGGCTGGTGTTCGGCGTGAGTTGTCGTTTTGTCTCGGCCACGTGGTGGCCGGTCAGCTGCGTTGTACGATGGAGGGATGTATTCCGGCGCCTCCTCGTCAAACTAAGGTAGCAATTTGCGCTTTGGGTAGCTTTTGGTTGGGCGCTTGAGGCCGTATTCTTCGGCTGCTAGGACATCGGTCCATTTATCATTGAGAAGATCTTGGTCAGCTTGAAGCTGCTGCTGCTTCTTTTTCAGGCTCCTTGCAGTGGCGATCAGCTGGCTCTTGAAGCACTCCTGCTCAAGAGGTTCCTCAGGCACGATGAAATCCTCGGTGCCGAGGCTCACCTCGTCCTCGGAGAGCGGAAGGTAACTATCATCCTCCGAATCTTTGTGTGTCGCCTGCTTGCCCGGGCTAGCCTACCCATCTTCCCGTTCATCTTGTTCATTAGCTATTTTAATGGGGTCTTCGTTGTCTTCGGCACCTTCTGGAGTATTATCTTCTCCTGTGCCAGTGTTGCTGTCTTTACTGCGGCGTGACTTAGAGTGGTGCCGCTGCTGCCGACGCTTGGACTGTATTTAGAAGGTTTATCCTCAGCTGGATCTTCCTTGTCCTCGCCGTTGTTCTCCTTTGGTGCATCCACCATGTATACATCATATGAGGAAGTGGCCGTCCATCGTCCGGTGAACGGCGGGTTTTGGGCCTCTTCTTCTCCGGCATCTTCGTCCATACTGTCGATGTCTTCGGAGTCATAATCAAGTTCGTCGGTCAAATCCTCGATCGTGGCTATGAAGTGGGTGGCGGGTGGGAAGCAAAATTGTCCACCGTCAGCCCCTAGTTCGAGCCGGATATAGTTCGGCTGTGAGTCCTCCGCCAAGGACAGGTTTTTTAATGAGTTTAGCACATCGCCCAAAGGCGAGTGCTAGAAGATGTCTGCGGCGCTGAAATCGAAGATCGACAAACGGTCAAGCTCGGCGTCCGCGGGCTCACGTGGTTCGGAACTTACGACCGGAGACGAGTCCGGGGTTCCGCTGACAAAAATGTCGTGAGAGGTTAAGTCTATGTGCGGCTCCAACGCCGTAGAATATGTGGCCTCCGTAGTGGGGTTGATCCTCCCGTCCTTGGATGGCGCGGCTTGCTCCGGATCTAGGGCCAGAGCGGTTACTGGAGCAATCTCCTAGATGCGGCTAGATGACAGATTTAGGTCATGATCAGTGGGGTGACCGGGAGTGGCTACTGCGGTCTTGAATCCGGCGAAGATCAAGTCTCCACGGATGAACGCAACGTAGTTCAAGCTCCCAAATCTGACGTGATGGCCAGGGGTGTAGCTTTCGATCTGCTCTAGATGGCCAAACGAGTTGGCCCGTAGTGCGAAGCCGCCGAACACGAAGATCTATCCAGGAAGGAAAGTTTCTCCTTGGACATCGTCATTATTGACGATCGATGGGGCCATCAAACCTTTTGGCGACAACACAGTGGAACTCTCAATGAAAGCACCAATGTCGGTGTCGAAACCGGCGGATCTCGGGTAGGGGGTCCCGAACTGTGCGTCTAAGGACGATGGTAACAGGAGACAAGGGACACGATGTTTACCCAAGTTCGGGCCCTTAATAACCCACAAGTATAGGGGATCGCAACAACTTTCGAGGGTAGAGTATTCAACCCAAATTTATTGATTCGACACAAGGGGAGCCAAAGAATATTCTCAAGTATTAGTAGCTGAGTTTGTCAATTCAACCACACCTGGAAACTTAGTATTTGCAGCAAAGTGTTTAGTAGCAAAGGAATATGATAGTGATGGTAACGGGAACAAAAGAGTAACAAAAGCAAAGTAATGTTTTTGGTATTTTGTAGTGATTGTAACAATAGCAACGGGAAAGTAAATAAGCATAAACCAGTATATGGAAAGCTCGTAGGCATCGGATCAATGATGGATAATTATGCCGGATGTGGTTCATCATGTAACAGTCATAACATAGGGTGACACAGAACTAGCTCCAATTCATCAATGTAATGTAGGCATGTATTCCGAATATAGTCATACGTGCTTATGGAAAAGAACTTGCATGATATCTTTTGTCCTACCCTCCCGTGGCAGCGGGGTCCTAATGGAAACTAAGGGATATTAAGGCCTCCTTTTAATAGAGAACCAGAACAAAGCATTAGCACATAGTGAATACATGAACTCCTCAAACTACGGTCACCACCGGTAAGTATCCCGATTATTGTCACTTCGGGGTTAATGGATCATAACACATAATAGGTGACTATAGACTTGCAAGATAGGATCAAGAACTCTCATATATTGATGAAAACATAATAGGTTCAGATCTGAAATCATGGCACTCGGGCCCTAGTGACAAGAATTAAGCATAGCAAAGTCATAGCAACATCAATCTCAAAACATAGTGGATACTAGGGATCAAACCCTAACAAAACTAACTCGATTACATGATAAATCTCATCCAAACCATAACCGTCCAGCAAGCCTACGATGGAATTACTCACGCGCGGCGGTGAGCATCATGAAATTGGTGATGGAGGATGGTTGATGATGACGACGGCGATGAATCCCCCTCTCCGGAGCCCCGAACGGACTCCAGATCAGCCCTCCCGAGAGGTTTTAGGGCTTGGCGGTGGCTCCGTATCGTAAAACGCGATGATTTCTTCTCTCCTATTTTTTTCTCCCCGAAAGAAGTTATATAGAGTTGGAGTTGGAGTCGGGGGGTCTCCAGGGGGCCCACGAGGTAGGGGGGCGCCCTAGGGGGGCGCCCCCCACCCTCGTGGCAAGGGTGTGGGCCCCCTTGGTCTTCATCTTTGGTGAGGATTTTTTATTATTTATTGTAAGATATTCCATGGAGTTTCAGGTCATTCCAAGAACTTTTGTTTTCTGCACATAAAACAACATCATGGCAATTCTGCTGAAAACAGCGTCAGTCCGGGTTAGTTCCATTCAAATCATACAAGTTAGAGTCCAAAACAGGGGCAAAAGTGTTTGGAAAAGTAGATACAGCGGAGACGTATCAGCTCCCCCAAGCTTAAACCCTTGCTTGTCCTCAAGCAATTCAGTTGACAAACTGAAAGAAATAATGAAAAACTTTTACAAACTCTGTTTGCTCTTGTTGTTATAAATATGTCAAGCTAGCATTCAAGTTTTCAGCAAAGATTATAACTAACCATATTTGCAATAATTCTCAGGTCTCATGATTACCCATATCAATAGCATAATCAACTAGCAAGCCATAATAATAAATCTCGGATGACAACACTTCCTCAAAACAATCATAATATGATATAACAAGATGGTATCTCGCTAGCCCTTTCCGAGACCGCAAAACATAAATGCAGAGCACCTTTAAAGATCAAGGACTAACTAGACATTGTAATTCATGGTAAAAGAGATCCAATCATAGTCACACCCAATATAAATTAACAGTGATGAATGCAAATGACAGCTGCGCTCTCCAGCTAGTGCTTTTAATAAGAAGGTGATGACTCAACATAAAAGTAAATAGATAGGCCCTTCCCAAAGGGAAGCAGGGATTTGTAGAGGTTCTAGAGCTCGGTTTTGAAATAGAGGTGAATAATATTTTGAGTGGTATACTTTCATTGTCAACATAACAACCAAGAGATGGTGATATCTTCCATGCTACACACTTTATAGGCGGTTCCCAAACAAAATGGTAAAGTTTATACTCCCCCTCCACCAACAAACATCAATCCATGGCTTGCTCGAAACAACGAGTGCCTCCAACATACATCAGGTCCCAGGGGGAGTTTTGTTTGCAATTATTTTGATTTAGTTTGCATAAAGCATGGGACTGGGCATCCCGGTGACCAGCCATTTATCTCGTGAGTGAGGAGCGGAGTCCACTCCTCTTGAGAATAACCCGCCTAACATGGAACATACAGACAACCCTAGTTGAGACATGAGATATTCGAGCATACAAAACAGGATGATTATTTGAAGGTTTAGAGTTTGGCACATACAAATTTACTTGGAACGACAGGTAGATACCGCATATAGGAAGGTATAGTGGACTCATGTGGAATAACTTTAGGGTTTAAGGAGTTTGGATGCACAAGCAGTATTCCCGCTTAGTACAGGTGAAGGCTAGCAAAAGACTGGGAAGCGACCAACTAATGAGCGACAAAAGCCATGTACATGCATTAAAATTAATAAACATTGGATGCAAGCATGAGTAGGATATAATCCACCATGAACATAAATATCGTGAAGGCTATGTTGATTGTTTCAACTACATGCGTGAACATGTGCCAAGTCAAGTCACTTAAATCATTCAGAGGAGAATACCACGCTATCATACCACATCATAACCATCTCAATAGCATGTTGGCACGCAAGGTAAACCATTATAACTCATAGCTAATCAAGCATGGCACAAGAAACTATGATCTATAATTGTCATTGCAAACATGTTTATTCATAACAAGCTGAATCAAGAACGATGAACTCATCATATTTACAAAAACAAAAGAGGTCGAGTTCATACCAGCTTTTCTCATCTCAGTCAGTCCACCATATATCATCATAATTGCCTTTCACTTGCACGACCGAACGATGTGAATAATAATAAGAGTGCACATGCATTGGACTAAGCTGGAATCTGTGAGCATTCAATAAACAGGAGAAGACAAAGCAACATGGGCTCTTGGTTAAATCAACAATAAAGCATATAAGAGCCACTTCAACAATTTAATCATGGTCTTCTCCTACTGACCCCCAAAGAAAAGAAAAGAAATAAAAGTATTTACACGGGAAAGCTCCCAACAAGCAAAAGAAGAACAGGAAATCTTTTGGGGTTTTCTTTTTTAATTACTACTACAAGCATGGAAAGTAAATTAATTAAAAGTTACAACTAATTTTTTTGGTTTTTTCTTAAGGTTTATTAAACACACAAGAAGAAAGCATAAAAGGAAATAAACTAGCATGGATGATACAATGAAAAAGCATGAGCACCGACATCTAGCAATGAGTGTGTGTGAACATAAATGTAATGTCGGTGAGAAATACGTACTCCCCCAAGCTTAGGCATTTGGCCTAAGTTGGTCTATGGCCACGGCTGGCCTGGCTGATATCCATAATAATAGTTGTTGGGGTCGTACTATGATGCAGCAGCTATCGCCTGCTGAGCTGCAGTGTGGCGACGAGCAGCCTCTTCTCTCCTCTCATACTCATTTGCCTCCTCTCTGGTAATAGTATATCCTCCTCTTGCCTGATAATCAAAGAAAGCAGGAGCAGGGAGAGTAATACGGACAACACGGCGTCTGTCAAAGATTAGTCGGTACTGGAGAGATGATTCATTCCTCTTGACAAACTCGTGGTGAACCATAGCATTAAAATATAGATAGGCAGGAGGTAGTTCAATATCATCTTCGCGCGCATCTATAACAAGAAAATTAGCTACGCGGGTTGCATAAATTCCACCAAAGAAATCTCCATTACGTCTGTTAAGATGCAACCTACGTGCAACAATGGCTCCCAAATTATATGATTTTTCTCCTAACACAGCACTCCTAAGAATACTGAGGTCAGGGACACACACGTGACATGCCTCATCTTTACCATTTATGCATCTACCTATGAAGAGAGCAAAATAATGTATAGCAGGAAAGTGAATGCTCCCTATGGTAGCTTGTGTAATGTCTCTAGATTCTCCCACAGTTATATTAGCAAGAAAATCTCTAAATTCAGATTTGCGAGGGTCCCTTATACTACCCCATTGTGGAAGTTTGCAGGCAGTGGTAAAATCCTCTAAGTCCATGGTATAAGATTTGTCATAAAGATCAAACAGGACAGTTGGATAATTACGTGAAGTAGAAAATTCAAACCTCCTCACAAAGGAGCTAGTGAGCTCATGATACTGACTGCACTTCTCTTCCTCGAAGCTCACGAGATCAGCGTTACGCAAATATGCGTTGACTTCTTCTTTTATTCCCACTTGATTCATAAAATTTTCAGAAGGCCACTCACAAGGACGCACTGGAGCGTCTCTTGGTGGCTCTTCATCAGCATCACGCATTGCAAGCCTCGGTCCTTGCTTCCTTGAAGAACCACCTTGGAACATTTTCCTAAGCATTTTTATTCCTCTGAAAAATTCTGAAATTTTTTAGTAACTTCAAAATAAAAGTAAACTAAACTCAATAATATTGATAGCAACTATTCCTACAAGTGCCTAGAGCCTATATCATGCATCAAAACTACTTTTGACCATATAAATTTGACATGCAAGCTCAAGAACAGGGTCGGCTAAGCAACACAAATTTGCAATGAATAAAGCACTAGAACAAAAACTAATTGGACCAATGGAGGAGTCACATACCAAGGGACAATCTCCCCAAGCAGTTTTGTGAGAGGTGCTTTGAGCAAGGAGATCGAAAATGGAAGCAAAACGAGCTTGGACTCAGGTTTGAGCCGGTTTTTCGTGTTTGTGGGAGGAAGAAGAAGAAGATGGGTGCAGGAATAAGTGGAGGAGGGCCACCATGGGCCCATGAGGCAGGGGGCGCGCCCTAGGGGGGTGGGCGCGCCCTCCTCCCTCGTGGCAAGGTGGTTGGCCCCCCTGGTGTGTTCTTTGTTCCATAAATTCTCAAATATTCTAGAAAAAATCATATTTAATTTTCAGGGCATTTGGAGAACTTTTATTTTTGAGGTATTTTTATATTGCATGGATAATCAGATAACAGACAGAAAAATATTTATTTTCACTTTATTTCAACTAAATAACAAAAAGTATAGAGAGGGTACAGAAGGTTGTGCTTCTAGTTTCATCCATCTCATGCTCATCAAAAGGAATCCACTAACAAGGTTGATCAAGTCTTGTTAACAAACTCATTCCGATTAACATGAAACCGGAGAAATTTCGAATAGCACTAGGTTACCTCAACGGGGATACACACATCCCCAATAATAAGTATATCATATTTCTTCTTGACAGTAGGAAGAGGAAATTCAAAACCTCCAAATATAATCGATGGAATTTTTCCGATAGAATTGTACTATGAACTTGAGGTTGTTTCCTCGGAAAGTGCACCATATGCTCATTACCATTAACATGAAAAGTGACATTGCCTTTGTTGGAATCAATAACAGCCCCTGCAGTATTAAGAAAAGGTCTTCCAAGAATAATAGACATACTATCGTCCTCGGGAATATCAAGAATAACAAAGTCCATTAAAATAGTAACGTTTGCAACCACAACGGGCACATCCTCACAAATGCCGACAGGTATAGCAGTTGATTTATCAGCCATTTGCAAATATATTTCAGTAGGTGTCAACTTATTCAAGTCAAGTCTACGATATAAAGAGAGAGGCATAACACTAACACTGGCTCCAAGATCACATAAAGCAGTTTTAACATAGTTTCTTTTAATGGAGCATGGTATAGTAGGTACTCCTGGATCTCCAAGTTTCTTTGGTATTCCACCCTTAAAAGTATAATTAGCAAGCATGGTGGAAATTTCAGCTTTTTGTATCTTTCTTTTATTTGTAACAATATCTTTCATGTACTTAGCATAAGGATTCATTTTGAGCATATCAGTTAATCGCATACGCAAAAAGATAGGTCTAATCATTTCAGCAAAGCGCTCAAAATCCTCATCATCCTTTTTGTTGGATGGTTTGGGAGGAAAAGGCATGGGTTTCTGAACCCAAGGCTCTCTTTATTTACCATGTTTCCTAGCAACAAAGTCTTCCTTATCATAATGTTGATTCTTTGATTGTGGGTTATCAAGATCAACAACAGGTTCAATTTCTATATCATTATCATTACTAGGTTGAGCATTATTATGAACATCATCATTAACATTTTCATTAGGTTCATGTTCATTGCCAGATTGTGTTTCGACATCAGACATAGAGATTTCATTTGGATTATCAGGTGATTCAGCAATAGGTTCACTAGAAGTTTGCACAGTTCTATCATTTTTCTTTTTTCTTCTTTTTAGAAGAACTAGGTGCATCAATATTATTTCTCTGAGAATCTTGTTCAATTCTCTTAGGGTGGCCTTCAGGATACAAAGGTTCCTGAGTCATTCTACCAGTTCTAGTAGCCACTTTAACAGCATAATCATTTTTCTTACTATTCATCTCATTGAGCAATTCCTTTTGAGCTTTAAGTACTTGTTCTACTTGAGTGGTAACCATAGAAGCATGTTTGCTAACAAGTTTAAGTTCACCTCTAATATTAGCCATATAATAACCCAAGTATTTAATCATATCAGCATCTTGTTTTAATTGTCTACCAAAATAAGCATTGAAGTCTTCTTGCTTAAACATAAAATTATCAAATTCATCCAAGCATTGACTAGCAATTTTAGCAGGAGGGATTTCAGCTTTATCATATCTGTAGAGAGAATTTACCGTTACTACCTGTGTCAGGTTATCGAGGTCTGGAGGTTCTTCAATGAGTAAAGGATCAAGATCATGTGTTTCTTCGGCAGGCAGTAAATTAAGACCATGTATTTCTTCAATAGGAGGTAAATTCTTAACATCTCCAGCTTTAATACCTTTTTCTTTCATAGATTTCTTTGCCTCTTGCATATCTTCGGGACTGAGAAATAGGACACCTCTCTTCTTCGGAGTTGGTTTAGGAATAGGATCATTAATTGGAGCAGGAGCTGGCTCAGGAGGTGCCCAATTATTTTCATTTGTGAACATATTATTCAATAAGATTTCAGCTTCATCCGGTGTTCTTTCCCTGAAAAGAGAACCAGCACCACTATCCAGGTAATCTCTGGAAGCATCCATTAGTCCATTGTAAAAGATATCAAGTATTTCATTCTTCTTAAGAGGATAATCAGGCAAAGTATTAAGTAACTTGAGAAGCCTCCCCCAAGCTTGTGGGAGACTCTCTTCTTTAATTTGCACAAAGTTGTATATTTCCTTTAAAGCAGCTTGTTTCTTATGAGCAGGGAAATATTTAGTAGAGAAGTAGTAAATCATATCCTGGGGACTATGCACACAACCAGGATCAAGAGAATTAAACCATATCTTAGCATCACCCTTTAATGAGAACGGAAATATTTAAAGGATATAAAAGTAGCGAGATCTCTCATCATTAGTGAACAGGGTGGCTATATCATTTAATTTAGTAAGATGTGCCACAATAGTTTCAGATTCATAGCCATGAAAAGGATCAGATTCAACCAAAGTAATTATATTAGGATAAATAGAGAATTCATAATCCTTATCAGTAACACAGATAGGTGAAGTAGCAAAAGCAGGGTCAGGTCTGATCCTAGCATTTAGAGATTGCTTATTCCATTTAGCTAATAACCTTTTGAGTTCATATCTATCTTTGCAAGCTAAAATAGCTAAAGAAGCTTCTTGATCAAATAAACAACCCTCGGGAATAACAAGTGATTCTTCATCATCACTTTCATCTTCATAATCAGATTCAATATTTTCAATCTCTCTAGCCCTAGGAAGTCGTTCCTCGAGAAAATCACTAAGTGGCATAGTAGTATCAGGCATAGAGGTAGTTTCATCATAAGTATCATGTATAGCAGAAGTAGCATCGTCAATAACATGCGACATATCAGAACGAATAACAGAAGCAGGTGTAGGTGTCGCAAGCTTACTCATAACAGAAGGTGAATCAAGTGCAGAGCTAGATGGCAGTTCCTCACCTCCCCTCATAGTTGAGGGATAGATCTTGGTTTTTGGATCTCTCAAGTTCTTCATAATGATAAGCAGATATAAATCCCAAGTGACTCAAAGAATGGAGCTATGCTCCCCGGCAACGGCACCAGAAATTAGTCTTGATAACCTACAAGTATAGGGAATCGCAACAGCTTTCGAGGGTAGAGTATTTCAACCCAAATTTATTGATTCGACACAAGGGGAGCCAAAGAATATTCTCAAATATTAGCAGCTGAGTTGTCAATTGAACCTCTCCTGGAAACTTAGTATATGCAGCAAAGTGTTTAGTAGCAAAGTAATATGATAGTGATGGTAATGGTCACAAAACAATAACGAAAGCAAAGTAATGTTTTTGGTATTTTGTAGTGATTGTAACAATAGCAACGGGAAAGTAAATAAGCGTAAACCAGTATATGGAAAGCTCGTAGGCATTAGATCAATGATGGATAATTATGCCGGCTGTGGTTCATCATGTAACAGTCATAACATAGGGTGACACAGAACTAGCTCCAATTCGTCAATGTAATGTAGGCATGTATTCCGAATATAGCCATACGTGCTTATGGAAAAGAACTTGCATGACATCTTTTGTCCTACCCTCCCGTGGCAGCGGGGTCCTAATGGGAACTAAGGGATATTAAGGCCTCCTTTTAATAGAGAA
This sequence comes from Triticum urartu, assembly GCF_003073215.2. NCBI lineage: Eukaryota > Viridiplantae > Streptophyta > Magnoliopsida > Poales > Poaceae > Triticum > Triticum urartu. Next base: position 190,585,439 of record NC_053025.1, read on the forward strand.
CCGGAACAAAGCATTAACACATAGTGAATACATGAACTCCTCAAACTACGGTCATCACCGGTAAGTATCCCGATTATTGTCACTTCGGGGTTAACGGATCATAACACATAATAGGTGACTATAGACTTGCAAGATAGGATCAAGAACTCTCATATATTGATGAAAACATAATAGGTTCAGATCTGAAATCATGGCACTCGGGCCCTAGTGACAAGCATTAAGCATAGCAAAGTCATAGCAACATCAATCTCAGAACATAGTGGATACTAGGGATCAAACCCTAACAAAACTAACTCGATTACATGATAAATCTCATCCAACCCATCACTGTCCAGCAAGCCTACGACGGAATTACTCACACACGGCGGTGAGCATCATGAAATTGGTGATGGAGGATGGTTGATGATGACGACAGTGACGAATCCCCCTCTTCGGAGCCCCGAACGGACTCCAGATCAGCCCTCCCGAGAGGTTTTAGGGCTTGGCGACGGCTCCGTATCGTAAAACGCAATGATTTCTTCTCTCCTATTTTTTCTCCCCAAAAGCAGTTATACAGAGTTGGAGTTGGAGTCGGGGGGTCTCCAGGGGGCCCACGAGGTAGGGGGGCACGCTAGGGGGGGCCCCACCCTCATGGCAAGTGTGTGGGCCCCTGGTCTTCATCTTTGGCAAGGATTTTTTATCATTTATTGTAAGATATTCCATGGAGTTTCAGGTCATTTCGAGAACTTTTGTTTTCTGCACATAAAATAACATCATGGCAATTCTGCTGAAAACAGCGTCAGTCCGGGTTAGTTCCATTCAAATCATACAAGTTAGAGTCCAAAACAAGGGCAAAAGTGTTTGGAAAAGTAGATACGACGGAGACGTATCAACCCTCTCTATGGAGGTAATACCCTACGTACTTCTTGATTGATATTGATGAATAGGAGTATTACAAGAGTTGATCTACCTCGAGATCGTAATGGCTAAACCATAGAAGTCTAGCTTGTATAGCTATGATAATGAGTATCCCCTATCCGGACCAAGTCCTCCGGTTTATATAGACACCAGGAGGATCTAGGGTTACACAAGGTCGGTTACAAAGAAAGGAATCTACATATCCGGTCGCCAAGCTTGCCTTCCATGCCAAGGAGAGTCCCATCCGGACACGGGTACCGTCTCCGGTCTTCGTATCTTCATAGCCCATCAGTCCAGCCCATGGCCAACAGGCCGGACACCCAAGGACCCCTTAGTCCAGGACTCCCTCACTGCCCTCTCGCTGCAGCCCGCAGCACTACCGCCTTTGAGCGAAACCCACCTGTGTTTTAGAGGGGATCCATTGCTCTGGAATCACAGATCGGTGGCGCCACAAGACATGCCAAGGCCGCATTTCAGGTGGTAGGTATCAAGGGAAAATCGGATCGAGGAAGTGTCACATCGATTGGAGAGAAGTTCCAAGGAGCTGCACCTGGCGCAACACAAGGCGGAGGCACAAGTTGATCTCAGGGGAGAGATGTTGAGGGATGTCAGCATCTGGCAGCGTCACGTTGATTTCAAGCTAGGGCTAATGGCAGAAATCATATTCACAGAGTCGTCTGTGGAGGAAAGAATGCGCATGCCTGCGCAATGGCATGAGCAGCTGGTGCAACTGTTCAAATGGATGGTCGGAGAAGCCAAATCCCGGGACCAGTTGCGGCAGCGCCGCTGGACATGCATCGTAGGCGAGGTGAGCTGCCCTCCTTCCCCGCCAGCGATGCAGTGACCTAGTCGGTTGCTGCTGCAGTTAACATGCAACGCCATGTCAGTTTGCAACCTTGACAATCACTTCATGTATATGTATTGTATTCCTGTGAAAATACTTGGTCGTTTGGAAAAAGATGGTAATTAATTTATCACTTGTTTTAGAATGCTTGGTCGTGACAATCAACCGAAGCCACAACCAGAAGTATCCATCGCTTAATACTTTACGGTCGGTCGCACCAACAGACGGTCGGTCGGACCCACGTCTCACCTAAGGGACACGCATCGGCTTGGTCTGACATGTACGACCAGTTACATCACTGACTTGTGCGACCGCATTTGAGCAGTGTAGTACTCCCTCTATCTCAGTTTACAAGTCTTGCACGTGTACCTAGGTCATTAATTTGACCAACTTAATAACAGAGATACATTACAAAAAATCATTACAAACTTCAAATATTCAGAGTATTTTTTATGTTAAACAATTTATTTTATATAAGTTACATTGACGACCTAGATACACGTGCAATCCTTGTAAACTTGAGACGGAGGGAGTACTTGAAATTTATGTTCCACTAAACTCATCGGGAGTCGTTTCAGGCCTCGAAACCAAAACCATCAATTAATCTTTAGCTTGTTCCCATCACATTCCAAAAGTGCATACAAATGCTCCCACCTTGTTTCTTGTTTCTTAACATATCAACCAATAAGAGAGTGGGGCGTGCATGTTTTCAATTGGTCAAGACTACCAAGCACGACATGCAGTGGTCAGTTCATTCCATGCAATGCTATTAATTAGCAAATAAACATTAAGTTCTCTCGTTCTCCCCTCCTTCTTGGTCATGGTGCACAACCTAAGATGACTTATTCACCTAGACAGAGGGAGTAGTATAATTAAGTGCAAACCTGCTCACACCTAGTACGTGTCAAACCTGAACGTGTTCCCACTATGCATGTTTTAGTACAAGTGCTAGTACTAGGTTATAAAAAGGGGAACTAGTACCTAGCCAAAAATCACTCTACCTCTTCCTCCTCATAAGTCTTTCTTGTTCGTCCGTCCTTGCCATGGCCGGTGTGCAGGGCTCTAGGTTGAGAACTATCCGAACTACTCATAACAAGGGAGCGGCCACCAAGGCCATGGAAAAAAAGAGGGCTCGCTGCCTCGCAGAGACCTCGAAAGATCTCTCACGGGCAGGCGATGCCTCCCAGGAGCACCCTAGCCGCGGAGGCGAACATGCTGGCATGCCCGATCAGCTCAATAAGCACCTCAATAAGCATAAGGAGTTCATCCACGACTTGGTGGAGCTGCTGAAGGAGAGCCTCGACGACATGCCCGCTGAGCTTAATGAGCAGGGGGAGTTGACCGCCGGCTTGGTGATGCTGTTGAAGAAGAGCAATGCCTCGGAGAAGAAGGCGACCGACGAAATCCTGCAACTTCAGGAGGACAAGGCAAAGCTTTACCACGAGCTCGACCTGCTGAAGGAGGAGAACGCCGGCTAGAAGAAGCTGCATGAAAATAGTAGTTCCTCGATGACAATGCTGCAGGATCTCATCATGGAACAGAAGGAGGAGTTGGCGAAGCTCCGCATCGAGCACCCGGCTGCTGTCAAGGTACGTAATGCGGCCGTGGAACAAATGATGAAGGCTCCCGTTGAGAAATCCCGCATCATGGACAGAATTAAGAAGATGGCGGAGGAGACGCGCAAGGAGATGGAGGTTGTGGAGGCGATGAAGAAGCAGTTACGACTCCGCGGCCAGCAACCCTTCATGTAGTAGAGAGCAGCGCCCCAGACTTGTGTCTGCGTCTTCCTTCTTTTTGGGGGGTGATAATCCTCCTTCTTCTATTGCTCCTGTGTTTGTTCTTTTGGTTCGGGTGTTTCACCGCACGTGTCACGTTCTCTACGAGGCATGAATAGAACAATGCTAACAATGAGATGAATAGAAAATTAGGTCATTTTTTATCGCCATACGGCATTGGGCTGCCGTGTTTCGTGCTCCTCCGTCGTACTACTCCAGTGGAAAACTTGAGTATACCGCATGGTTCTTTGCTCCTCCTCAGGTCGTCGGCACATTTATACGAGCAGTCAAATCATAAGGCCCCGCCTTCCAGCAGTAATGAGCCATCAAATCACAAAGGCCCTCGCCTCTCTTCAAACCGACCAAGCTAGACTGCCCCGCCCTCTAGCCTTTTAAAAAATGTATACTTTCGTACAGTAGTAGTATCGATGGATTGCGCCATGGAGCAAAACTAACAAGATGGAATTAAAGAAAAAAAGGTGATACATAGAGAGCGCTCGTCGCCAAATTATGCATATAGTATTATTAAAAAAGCTTGTACGTGCTTAAATGGGGTGCTAAATTATATTAAAGAAATTAGCATACCTATTTAATTCTTGGGTTCTTATTATTTATACCACTAGTTGTGTATCACTACTCACTTTTTCCACTAGAAGTTACAACTACTCAAAAGTGCCATCGATCCGTGAGATGCCTGCTCAAAAATGCAATTAGATATCTCAAAAATGCCATCGTTAAGTTAGATGTTTGCTCAAAAATGCCATTAGACATTGTTATTTTCACGTCAACCCCATTGACCATGTTATACGTATGACAAAAATAAGCCGATTCTCACAATGATAAGTGTGCCCCCGCTTGTCAAGAGTAACCAAGCTAATAATTTTACAGGAAAATAAGAACGCTGTTGGGATGAAGTAGGCCCCACACTTTTTTTTACTGTAGTGAGATAGAGGGAGAGCTGGCATGTTGGTCCATCGGTATTTATGTCATTATAACATGGCCAAAGAGATTTGAGTCACAATAATGGTGTCTAGCACAACACACCCCTCAAATAAAACTAAGCACCCTAAAGTTCTATGACAACTAAACTGCTAGCTATATGATGTTGGCCATATATATTGTACGTATATAATGTGAAGAAACGAGTGGTAATACTATACCAACTAAAAGATGAACTGTAAGAAATACTAGTATGTACGTACTAAAGAGTTAAAGTAACTAGAAGGAACATAACATAGTTCTGCTGGGGGCTCAGCACAACACACCCCTGAAATAAAACTAAGCACACCTGAAATTAAACTAAGCAACTAATCTGGTAGACACTGTATTAGAACCACCATGAGCAATGACATTGCCACCTTACTTGGACTCCTCATCCACGTGCTTGACTTTGTCCTTGTCCCTCTTCCTCTTTGTCGATACTTCTTTGCTTGAACCGCACACCTGGCTCTTGCTCTTCATCCAACCCTTGTAGATATTGAAACAAAGGTAGCCATCCATTGTAGCGTAGGGGATGTGGTCTATATCTAGTACATTCCACTCCCATGGATGATGAAACTTGAACGGAGGTTTCTTCAGTGTACCATATGAAGGATGAACCATGGCTCCTGCCAGGGTCAGCATTAAAGGCTAATCACGGGAGGGCACCAGCCCTTCCTTCTGCAGGTCGAAGGGGTTGCCTACAACGAGGCCTATTCGACCCAGGATTTCCTTGTCGTTCCTAAAGTCTATAGTAACGAATTTAACTCGGTCGTCCTTGAGGAAGTTCTTAAAATCCTGGCACTCAACGTCGGCATGGCATATGTGGTAGACCAAGCATAAGTCATGCACACAAACCTGGATTACGGCGGGCTTCTTCTTCTCTACCTCCTTTAGAGTCTTCTCGCTTTGCAAGACTGTGGTGTACTAAACATCTAGCCCAGCGACCCACTCATCCTTTGAGTTTTTGAACATGCGTCTGAAGCGAGCAAGGCATCCTTTCACCGTCGCGGAAGAACGGGTGTAGATGACGTCGAACTCATCGCCGGTGATGGTTCTAACCTTGTACTCACCGCCGATCATGGAGATTTGGGACGCCATGGATTTGGGAGGAGGGTAAGGATTATCAGAATTGCCGTAATGTGAAAGGACGGGACGACTAGGAGCGAACTAATGTAATGTTAATGGACGTTCGGGGATGAGTAGGAGCGAACTGCTAGTGGTTTTTGTAAAAATGCTGAGTGGGGCGTGCGAATGGCAGGGTAGTGGCTTGCCTGGTGGATAAATGGATTCATGCACAGTACTATAGGGGCCCAATTAGATGTCATGTCTACTCGACGCCCAATTAAATGGCATTCGATGTTATGTCAAGCGTCGGGAAAATTACAGGTGATACGAAGCTTTCCATTCTCCCATGATACGGGCTTCCGAGAGCCCTTGGATCTGAGATCGAACAGTTGCATGGCATGATTCTAGACCTATGGGTGAATATCCTATCCTGGAGGGTTATTCTGCAAATTTTCAGCAACTTAGCATGCGACTGTTTGATCTCAGATCCAAGGGCTGCCAGTAGCCCGTATCATGGTCGCGCCCTTGGAGATTTAACACGGTGCGGTAGGCTATCTGATGTTGGCATGTCATACATAGTCATCACTTAGTCACTCATACAACAAGGTTAGCTATAAGGTTGGCTATAAGAGTATTTTTTTAACTTCTCTCTATCTCTTTCTTCATAGTATTTACTGCATTTGCCAAGGAGTGACCTCTTCCAATGAAATGGTAGTCTCAAGTCATTAAAAGCATGCACACCCACATCTTTTATTGGTTGATATGTAAAGAAACAAGAAACGATGTATGCACCGCGCCTAAGTGTTTTGTGATTATTTGGTTTTCGTAAGATGACTTGCACACCTAGACGGAGGGAGTAATTAACTTGCCACATCAGACTTTATTCCAATGTGGCAGCTTAGCACCTGTACGAGCAAGTACAATAGTGGGCTATAAGCTCGCTTACATGGCATTTTTGCATATGTGGATGAAAGAGGCAAGGAAAAAGTGGAGGAGTGTGCTCTCATGCAAGAGCCAGCCTCTACATGGTGGAGCATTGGGAGAGGCACCTGTATACAATGGAGGTGGTCAGGAATCGGGAGACTCACGCCAGTCGTAGTGCCGCAGTTAAAATGATAAAATGGCAAGTCAAATCATGGGGCCCCACCTGTCCAGCAGTAACTCGTTGTCAAATCACACAACCCTACGTTTACAGCAGCCTAGTCCCACATCTTATTGCGTCTCTATCGAAGCGACTAGGTGGAACTGCCCCGCCCCCACTTTTAAATAGTACAGTATACTAATTTTGTATCCATGGATTGCGCCATGGAGCAAAGCCTCAAGAAAACGGCGGTACACATGTACGGAGTATACAGCACGCCCGTCGCGTTCGCATCCACCCCAGACGGTCGGTCAGTCTGGCACGCCGCTCTTTGAATGGAATGCGCGTCATATTTGTGTTTGCACACACATGTGGGACCGCAATCGAGAACCGACCATAGGCACACTCCCCAGCCCCGCAAGTTGGGTGAGTTAATAGAAGAGAGAGACGAGCGATAGTACTAGAGAAGTGTTGTACAAACGTTGGTGGCTGGACGATCCCTGCATGACACGGAATATTAGTTCATCCATGCATGTGACCAGACTCCAGCAGACACACCTGGATTGGTTATCGTCTACATATCATGCAGGCTGTCTTGTATAGGGCTGTAGTTCCGATGAGAAATCTAAAAAAGGTTTCTTGCCATCTCACAATATTAGGTGTCATGTGCTTCGGATCACTGCGAGGGTTAAACAGCGACAACTGAGTTCCTCCAAGGCGCTGGTTATTGGGGGACATGCACGAAGACTACTCAGCTGCTATCTAGGTCAAGCCGGCTATGTTAATTAGGACATCTATCGATGGACCCCTTTTCTACGAGTTTATATTTAATTTGAGCTTTGATCCTCATCTAGTTTGTCCATCGGGATTCATGTTGTCTCCTTTGGGCAGTGAGGTTATGGTTTCTTGTCATGTGGCAGTTTTTCATGTTATATGTTATAATCCGGTGCTTCAGATCAAAATGACGACAACTGTGCCTCCGGGGCACGTGCATGAAGACTTCTCGACAGTCATTGACGAGGTCAAGCCGGCTCCGGTAAACAAAAGAAAACTAGTACTCCACTATATAGGCAGGAGCCTCCGCGCTTGCTTGCTAGTGTTGCTCTCTTCACACCGTCTCGTCCTCTCCAGATCTAAACACGACAACGGTGGCCACACACTCTCTCTCCCTGCTCACTGCTAGTCACAGATCCAGCAGGATCCTCTCCGCCAGGGAAGGTGAGAAGGTGCAACGTTCACGTGGTCGTCCTCGGCGATGGCTCTTACCCACTGCCAGCGTGTCCCGATCAGCGTGCCTTGCCGTTCTCTCCCAGGCACCGCTAGCTAATGAGGGCCTCCGACCCCTTCTTCCTCGCTGCCATAGTGTGGGCAGATCCGGCCTGCCGCCGCCCACCTATCAACATCCAGGCGACCCTCAGGTATAACTTCCTTCGAAACCGGCCTTGCTCTACTTCCTGAGCTACTGACATCGCTGCATTTGTATCTTTTACTATTTCTCAGTCCCCCTCGTAGATAGGATCGATCAGCTGTTTGAAAGCCACCTAAATTTTGACTATTAAGAGGTAAAAGTAGTTCATGCACTCGAATCTAGTACTACTTGGTTCAAACAAGGAAGAAAGGGGGTGGGGGTGGGGGAAGATCTGTTACCTGAATCTATGACTTGGTCGAAAGAGGAAATAATAGGGGCGAAAAGTAGCAGAGACTGGCAATCCAACTGGTCTCTTGGTCTAATAGGGAAATAAAGGGAAACACAGTACAAACTCAATATAAACCCGATCTATTGGTTGAAAAAGGAAATATATCCTATTCTGATGTTTTGTTGCCCCGATCCAGTCTTATGTAATGCCACTGGTAAAATGTAGAAATCGCACTGTTAAAAGTAAGGACACGTTAAACCAATGTTGTTTTAAATGTAATGCCTCTAGTAATATGAATCAATGGCACTTTTTTTCATGTCCAGCTAAATTTGCCATTAAGATAAGTTGCTTCTTTTTGTTAGAAATGCAACTGTCCCGGTCCACCTACTCTCCCGTGCCAAAATACCGACTTTGTAGCAGCTGTTCATGTAATGTTGCTGGTAAAATGAAGCAATGGCACCATTATAGTAATGTCATATTTAACGATTGTCATAGTTAATCCTAATGCCCACACTAATATCTAGCAATGCTGCTACATAGAAATTGCTACTGTCCTTGTAGGATTGCCATTCAGATAAGGAACATGCTTCTTTTCATTTGATGTATGTTTCATCACTTGTTTGTCACCCTCCTTTCCACCTTTTTTGTGCAAACAGAGACATACATTTCACGCTTGATATTAGTTGAACTGCACAAATGATATCCAAATTATAGTTGAACACTCCAGGAGCTTCACAACCAACCTTGATGTTTCTCAATTTTATTGCAAGTAATGAAGAAGAAGCTCTGCGGGTTTCGTTTTCTGATGGAATTGGAACCGGGGCTGAAGCCCTTTTCTTAAAAAATGAAGAAGAAGCTGCTAGCTCATGGGACATTGCTTCATTTTAGGTGAACTACACCAAAAGGTTCCATGAATTGAATCATGCATGTTGGTGACTGGTGTCATCCCTTCTAGGATGGCGTTGACTGAAGATATGGGTCCCATCACGAGGTATGTGGATTTTTGGTCTGACAGTTTGCCAAAGATCTTGCATGTTGAGTCTGCTCTTGTGCTACTGTTTTGGCACTGCCATGATAAAGTAGTAATGTTATTATTTTGCACCTTAATCTAGTGGCACTATTAATTTGAGGCAATGTTTTGGCACTGCTAGTGCCACTGATTTTTTTATATATCAAAAGAGAGGGTTTCCTCCGATTTCATTAAAGAAACCCTACCAGAGAGAACCATTATCCGACAACATCTCAGTGTAAACGGGCAGTTATGCAACTACTACTAGACCGGACTGAGTACTAGCAGGAGACAAGTTTGCCACATAAGCTAGGCAGGTAGGGGGACGCAACACCAGCTCGACCAAGTTTGGATTACAACCCAAATGCTACCACAGAAACATCAGGGGGGAAGATAGAGCCAGCTTCAACATCCCAGTCTAAGCACCCCCGGCCTCCATCCTTGCGACGCACGGTACACCTCGTTTGCCACCTGCTCGACCCTAGTGCCACTGATAAAATGAAGTAATAATACAGTTAAAATAGAGTGAGTGCCCTCTGTATCATTTCATTTCCAACATAGATAAAGAAAGTGCTTCTCTTTGTTAGTATATGTTTCATCAACTAGTCCCATTGTTAATGTTTAAGCGTTTTTGCAAACTAGGGTGCTTAATTTTAGTTGATCTGCACAAAAATAGAGATTGGAATGTCTCAAGGCCCCTCCTTGTACTACCATTGTACACTGATGTTCATCACTGGCAGAAGGTGTATCGGGGAGACTTGGGTTGATTTCCAGTATGAGGCGTACCGTATGAGGCGTCGTAGGGCCCATCTCGCCCTCGCAGCATGGCATACTATGATACTATCGCAATATTTTCTTATATTTATTAGTGTATGTTTCATCAACTAGTGCCACTATAATGTAATGACGCTTTTTCATTATCTGTGCAAACAGGGTTATTCAGCTGCATTTTGGTGGAACTGCATAAATGTACGGATGGAACCGGCATATATGCAGAGTGCGAGGTGCCAAGTAAAAATTACCGACAGCAACCCTGCTCCATCTTAGCATTGGCATCCACCACCACCAGTGGGATGTGTGGCGCTCACTGTGGACGGATCTTTCTCGGCAGCAAATCCTCTAACCAAATACTAGTAGCTTAGACTTCAAAAAAAATACTAGTAGCTTATATTGGCAGTTTTCTAGGGATTACTCTTTTCTGAAAGAAGCACCAATCTATTTTTATTTATTTGTACATAGTGTCACAACTTTGACCCAAAGGTCCAGTGCTATTTTAGGGTGATTGGCGTAGTACTCTGAGACTGATTGTAAGCATGATTTTTATTAGCTATCACACTGATTGTAAGCATGAGCAGATGGAAGATTAGGTTACTGCGAAGCTTACCTTAAACCCTATCAACGCCGTTGAAATGAGGCGAGCGTCAAGGGAACCATGGAGAGCGGCGGGGAAGGGATGTCGCGCCATCCGACCTCCTCTTGCAGTGGTGGAACGAATACTCATGTTGCTCCGGCTGGCTCTGCACCCTCACGAACGGCACACAGTACTCGATCGACTCGTTATCCTCTGGGTGCTCGACCTTCGACCTATATGCCCACCACCTCCGCCTGACTTTCGCCTTGGGCGAATCTGCCCGCTCCATCGCCCAGAGGAGATACTCGATGAACTCGAAGGACTGCGGCGTGACTGCCGCCGAGGAGTACATCGCCGCCCTCATCATCGTCGTCTCGTTCTTTCTAATGCATTGCCACATGGCCCTCATCGTCCTAGAAATCTCCCACTCATTGTCAAACCAAGTAAGGATCTCCTTCAACCTGGCTAAGTTTGCCTGGTCGCCACCGGCGATCTGCCTGATTCGCTGCTACATCCTCTCCATAGATGTCCTTCTGAGTGGTCTAGTGCTAGCTTTGGAAGATGGGACGAGAGACAGTGGTCTTGCAATAGAGAAGAGGGAGAGGCAAGATGGTGGTTTTGGAATGGAGATGATGGAGAGGAGAGGGGTGGTTTTGCAATGGAGAATAGGGAGAGGAAAGACGGTGGTTTTGGAATGGAGATGATGGAGAGGAGTGGTTTCCCCACCTTTCGATCGCTGATAGGTGGGCCCCGTGCTTGTTGGGACCCATGTGTCAGTGTCTCAATGGCAGGATGGGCTACGTCAGGAGGCCCTCGTCCAAGGAGAGAGGAGGTGGTTTTTCAATGGAGAAGAGGGAGAGGCGAGGCGGTGGTTTTGGAATGTAGATGATGGAGATGACAGGAGGTGGTTTTGCAATGGAGAGGAGGGAGAGGAGCTTAGGGTTGTCAGTATTTGCAGGTTGTGAATTGTGTTTTGTGTTGTGTATTTTGAGAGTACTTTCAGATATGAATGTCTTTTGAATTTCAGATTTGCAGTATTGAGCATATGAAGTATTTTATAAATTCTAGAGATCTATTTTTAGCACTTAAAAAATGTAGTTTCATAGGAGTATAAAAGTGCAGACAATGTGATTCTCAGAGAAGAAACTGCAAGTTTCATTTTCAGATAAGAAACTGCAAGTTCAGTTTCAGATAAGAAACTGTAACTTTCAGAGGCAGAGCATTTATATTAACACGACCTTTTCAAATAGGGTTAACATCATGTTGGAAGTTTTATTCATGGTCGAAAATGGAACTACCAGCCAGTTAACATCATGTTGATCAACATTCATGCATAGCACATCTTCATATGATGCATAGTCAGAAATGTATGTTATTTTCAAAATGCCCACACAATGTCGAGTGTGTGAAAAACAGAGAAAACGAGGGATGAAGTTTTGGCAAGTGTTGGACGTGGTGTGCGTAGATGACAATGGGGACCTACATGTCAATAATGGCAGAGGCAAAAAAATTGGAGATATTTTCCCTACATCAGGTGGAATCGAACCCGGGCGGAAGAGTAATCGCCTATCGGGTAGTGTCACTTGGCCACTGGGCTAGTTCAGTACTTTTGTTACAAATAGGGCACTCCCTCAGATGGTCCGATCTCCTCTTGTGCCTTTGTGCGCTCGCCGCAGTGCCACTGTCTGCCGTTTTGAACATGCTGAACAAACGAGAGGAATCTGGAGCAGACTGTATGTGGAGAGGCGGACAGTCGGGACCCACCAGGTCTATGGCAGTACACAAGCAAGTGCCTCATCGAAAAAATACTTCCTCCTAATGCTATACTGACGTTGGGGCCCACGGGTTTGTCAACATAGTTACATTTTTAGATGCTTCAACGTAGTTACTATAGGAGATAAATTCACAATGAAGCCGGGGAGCTAGCAGGTATCATTTATTATCACTGGGGCAGCAAGTATCAGTTGGGTTTTGGGCTGCCCCTTCTAGGCTTTGTTTTCTAACATGCGCAACCCACGACATGCCGGTTTGTATTTTTTTGAGGGCTGTCATGTATCGACCGGCCTATGGATCTCTCATCGAAGGTTTTATTTTTCCTGAAACATCGGCAACCCAATTTATATATTTTTTTGAAGAAAACGCAGAGTGCTGTTTGATTTTTCTATATAAGAATAGGAACGTCTGGTCCAACTTATGTTTCCCTTCTAACTATATTATATATATTTAAATTATTTTATATGTTATTATATACTATTGTTATTGTCATCATATATTTAACACATACTTACATATGTAAGAAAACAATATCCCACATCTTATTAACTTATAAAAATAATTTCTTAACAATAAAATCTTGAATCTTTTTGGCAACGAAAATCTTGGTGATTGCGTACAAAAGCTTGGTAAGATTTAAGGACCAATGTAATAATAAATTATTTATTATTTAAATATATTTATAACAAAATGATCAGCCCCTGTTTATTTTTTGATAACATTGTTGCGCCCAACCTAACATTATAATTAGAATCATCCCAGCAAAATTGTGTATATCGAGAAAGTGCAAATGGCCTGTAATTTTTTAGGAAAAAATAAATGGGCCGCATGGACGCTACATTATTTGTTCACCCAGCCCAGCAAATGGACTGTAATTCTAAAAAAAGAGATCAAATTGACTGTAAATTCTGAAAAAATGAGTTGAATACGTGCCACATTTTTGGAGGCTTATAGGTCGAAGCCAACGCAAGTCGTTATCAACTTACTCAACAAATGATTCTGACATCATTAGCCATTGGGTTTACATCCAACGACCGGCATCCATCTTCAATCTCTCGTCTTCTTCCTCTATTGCCGCCAGGACCACCTGCTCCCGCCTCTTGCTGCTAGCAGCTATGCTTAGCACGCTTCGCTGTGAAGCGCTACCCCACCGTTGGCCAGACCATCCCTCCACCCCTCCACACCTCCCGTTCTTCTCCACCGACTACCGAACCACACCGCACCAGAATCAGTTAACCCTCATACACCTCTCTGTCTGCGACTCTACTCCCGCGTCTTCCCGTCTCTGGCTCGTTGCTATCCGGGGCCTCACCGTCGTCCACCACCTTGAATGCGCTTGGCGCAGAGTGGTCAACATGGTCAACAAACGACATCCATCAGAAGTAGACTGTGCGTGGAGAGGCTGACAGCTAGGTCCACGGCCACACGCAAGGAAATGCCTCCTTATTACGAGCAAAATAATGATTCCTCCACCTGACAGCTGGGACCCACTGGAAGTGCCTTTGTATTTCACGAAAAAAACGTTCCCCCGCAGACAGGTCGGACCCACCAGCTATATCTTCGCACGCAAGGAAGTGCCTCCTTATTACGCACAAAAAATGAATACCCCCTGCTAGCTAGGACCCACCATAGTGGGAGGCTTACTTGTGGGCCCACTAAGTTGATGGGGATGGAGGGCTTTGTCAACTTAGTCAATATGAACGATTCTAGCTCCAGTGATCGTACGATGTCCATCCAACGGCCCTAGTGCTTCTTCAACCTCTGGTCTCCTTGCTCCAGCCGCACAAACCAGCGCCGATCGTGCCACATGCTCCTGCCTCATGTGGCCAGTTGTGATGGCATGGAGGCCTCACCGCCCCCTACTACTCCCACCGCTAGCCTGGCCATCCCTCTACTCACCCACACCCCCTGTTATTCTGCAGCGACGGCAGCCTCATACCGCAACCGAACCAGTGAACCCTCGTACTTCTCTCCGCGTGGGCAACCACTGCCGCGTCTTCCCTGGCTCCGCGTCGTCCCCTTCCTAGGCCTCGTCGTCGTCCACTGCCCTGGTGCTCTCGGTGCGGCGTGGTCAAGGAACGACTTCCATCGGAAAAGTACTGTAGGTGGAGAGGCTGACAGTTGGGTCCACGACCGCAACAAGAAAGTGGCTCCTTATTATGTGGAAAATAATGATTCATTCACCTGACAGCAGGGACCCACCGGACGGGCCACCGTATTTCGCGAAAAAATCCCCTGATTGCTGGGACCCACCAGCTACATCTTTGCACGGAAGGAAGTGCCTGACAGTCGGGACCCACCTGGTCGAAGCGTACGTAGCGTTGTCATTCTGGTCGCAAATGTGTACGTACATACTGGTTGATGTAGAGGCGCACGTGTCGTAGTAGAGGCACCCACGTAGCATGTACACGTACGTATAGTGGCCAGGGTGCAAGAAAGAAAACACGGCCACGTACGTACATATGGGCGGGGTCTCGAACGCCTACTCGCGCATACGTACGACCAGGGCTCGTGTCCATTGCTGGGTCGGAACAGAGAAGCTGCGCCATCGTCATGTTCATGGGGAGGCAACCGGCTAGGTCGGAACGGAACGCGTCGTCATGTTTATCGGGAGTCAACTGGCTTGGATGGAACAGGCGATGGAAACGAGGCCCGGTGTACCGCAGAACGGAGGAAACGACTTTGTGTTCGACCGGCCACGGTCGAAACGGGATCCTGTTCATCGGGAGGGGTCTGGCATACCGCAAAACAGAGGAAATAGACCTCATACGGTCGAAACAGGGTCCTGTTGATCGGGAGGGGTGTGGCGTACCGCAAAACAAAGGAAACAGACTTGTGTTGGAGGGCCTATGGTCGAAACGGAGGTCCTGTTCATCGGGAGGGTGTGGCGTACCACAAAACGGGACTCCACGGGATACTGTTCATCTCCACCATTGACTGCCTCCACGGGCTACTGTTCATCCACCGTCGACTGCCTCCACGGGCTCCTGTTCATCCACCATCGACCTCCTCCAGCCTCCATCTGCGACTGTTCATCCACGGGCTCCTGTTCATCCAGCCTCCACCGCATGCTCCTCCATCGGCCACTGTTCAACCAGCCCTCTCCACGGGGTCCTGTTCAACCACCCCTCCACGGGCTACTGTTCATCTAGCCCTCCACCGGCTACTGTTCAACCAGCCCTCCACCGGCTACTGTTAATCCAGCCCTCCAAGGGGTCCTGTTCATCCACATGCTCGATCGATCGGGGTGCTATTCATCCAGCGACAACGTCCTCTACTACAATGGGGTCCTGTTCATCCAACCCCCACTGGGAACTATTCATCCAAACCCCCTCGACAATGCTCACTGTTCATCAAGGGAAGGAGGCAGCAGTGTTTGATTGGCTTCAGTTAGCAGTAGTAGCGAAGGAATCACTCGGGTTCAGTTAACGACAAGGGATCGATCGATCGCTCGGGTTCAGTAACGCGTAGCCTGCAGTGCAGTTGCTCGGGTTCAGTTAGAGCCCAACGCCTCGCTCGGGTTCAGTTAGAGCCCAACGCCTTGCACACACGCGAATACGTATGAGTGAAACGCGCATCGCTGGGCCCCCGACCACCCACCGTAACCGGTAACTCCCTGATATTTTCCTCACCCTCGCTTCTACCACGGTTTTTTCCGTCATGGGCGGCCCAAAGAATGTCATGCAACTGCGTCTCCGGCCCGCCCAGGACAAAAAGCCCATTTTCTGTCATGATTTTTTGTCATAGAAGTAGGATCCCACCACATCTATGATGATACCGGGATTTGTCACAATTATCATCATAGAAGTGTCATAAGTATGCCAGAAAAAATTCGTTCGGCCCAAAATGTCATGGATGTGTCTTTTTTTGTAGTGTTGTCGGAGTAATTGGACACGGATACCCCGAAGACGGCGAGTCAATAAATCAAGACATCGGGGCTAGCAAAGCCCCTCAGTCCGACTGCTCGGCCGCTCTTGCCGGCTCCCCGTCTGATTGCTCTACCCGGCCGGCTGCCGGCTACTGACTGCGCCAACCAGCCGGCTGCCGACTGTAGCCCCGACCCGACCCCGACAAGACCCCGACAAGACGGCCGTACCGCAACGTCATCTACAGTGTATCTGTCCCTGGGCACTGTTTTATAAAGTACACCAGGGACAAGGAGACATGCACGTCACATCACACACCATCACGGGGCATGGTGCCCCATGCCCACTTGCCCCCCACGCCACCACTTAGCTTACATACTAAGCTATCATGCCCACTCCACACTATATAAGCTAGCTCTATCCATGCATCAGGGGATAGACACACACATTCACGCATGCATGCTAGCTAGCAAGATGGCTAGCTAGCAGACACTCACACATGCCATTCCGCCATTAGAGCTGGCATGCTCATCCGGCCACCCACATTTATACGAGGCCAGATGCCTGCGGCACTGACCTCAGATACAGCTCCAGGAGCACTCTGTACCAGATATGCCACATATACTCAAACATGCAGGAGTAGGGGTGTTATCTCTCCAGAGAGCCCCGAACCTGGGTAAATTAGCGCGTGCTATTCGCATACCCGTCCCTGGATATTCCGGCAGCAGTCTTGCCCACACACGAAGCCACCTTATGGCATCTGTCATCTTGCACCCCCCGTGAGAATACCACGACAGTTGGCGCCCACCGTGGGGCGGTACTATGCTACCGCGCTGCTGCTGGTTTTGCAGTCCGGGCGGGACCATCTTCACCATCACCGCCGCGGCGTCGCTCCGTCTCTCCGGTAACGCTCGGGGGCTCGACTTCGACCCTCCCCCGGAGCGACCGCGCGGGACGGCGCGTCCTTGTCGTCGGCATCACTTCTTCGTCACCATCGCCGCGGCCGTGCCGCCGCCCCTCTGCCTGTGGTCGCCCCGCGGGCTGCACGCCCCGTGCTGCGTCTCGCTCCGGGGCGGTCGTCCGCGCGCCTCCGCCTACCACTGCGACACCGCTTCAATGCCTCGCTGCCATACCTCATGCGCAGACAGCTAGCCACGCACCTCTGTCCCCGTGCATGCATGCACTCGAGCCTAACCAGATACTACTCATACACTTCTCAGATATTTGCCGTAGCGGCCATACACTAGCTAGATATTGCCTGTAATAGTCGGATAATTCCTTACCAAAGTCATACATAGCCCATAATCACCCAGACTATGGTCATACTCGTCTCAGACAATGGCCATACAACGCATGTACATTGGCCCTGCGTGTGAACTAGCCGTATCGAGGCTTGCTCCGGTGCCCGCGCCGCCAGTAACCACCAAGAGCTCCGCCTCCCTCTGCTACACTTCCTCCCATGCCTCGCCGTTCAGCTTGCAAGCACCTCCACGCACTGGCGCCCGTGGACACAGCAACCGCGGCTGAATCCCGCCATGGCCGCGCACCTTCTCCGGCCCACCGCCTGTCCGTGCCGGCAGCGCCCTAACCAGCTCCGTCCGGCTGCTCCTGCATAGTCGCCGGCTCGGCGGCTCCTCCCGCGCCGTGCTGCCCCATGCCGGCTCAGCCGTCCGCATCGCCGCACCGCTCCAGCAACCACGCAGGTCGCCACTGCCCTCGGGCTCCCTGCTGCTCCGCTGCAATCTTTGCGCGTCGGCGGTCGTCCTCGCTCCCGCGCGCTGCTCGCCTCCACGCGGCTCCACCAGCGCCCGCGCCTGGCTGCCTCCCCGTGCCCGTAGATGCCCGACCGCGCCGGGCCGCCTTCGCATCGCGCACGCGCCGTGCCCTCTCGCCGGCTTCTCCGCACGCTGGCCTCGGGCCGGCTCCTCGTTGCTGCGCCGGCTCCTCAACGCCGCATCCTCTGCCCCGCGGTCGCATGCCCCACTCCTGCTGGCTCCGCCCCGTGGCTGCATGCCCCACGCCGGCGGGCTTCACCCATGGCCGTCAGTTTTGCTCCGCCTCCGGCCGGTCCCGCGCCCCGGTACCGCGTTCGCGTCGTCCCGTGCCGGGTCCCCGCAGTCGGCTGCGTCGCCCCGCGCTCGCTTGCCTCCATCGCCGGTTGCTCCGCTCGCGCCGGCTGCTCTGCCCACGCCGGTCGCCGCCCCGGCCGCCCACGCCGGGTGCCGCCCCGGTCACCTGCTCCACCCGTCGCCCGTGCCGGCTGCCGCTCCGGCCGGCTACTCCATGCGGAGATAAAGAAAGAAGTAAAGAAGAGCCTGGTGTCCAGCCGGCTGGTCAAAAAAAAGGGGGTGGAGTCCGGCTGCTCGCGTGGAGTCGGACAAAAAAAAGAGAAAGAAAGAAAAAAGAAGGGAGTGGGATGCCGGCTGGAGAAAAGTTGCCGGCCGGTTGTAAAAAAAAGTGCGCCTCCGACTGCCCGCACCTGGCTGAAAATTGCGTATGACTACCAGATGTGTGTCCGACCGCCCACTATGAAGAATGTGCTGACTGTCTAGCCGGCTGCAAAGAGTGCGACTGCTGAGTCGGAGTCTGGCTGCCCAACCAGATGAAAAAGAAATGTGTGTCCGGCTGCCCACAATTGGACAAAGAGAAGAAGAAAAAAGCATACCCAGCTGACGCGTTGACGCGCCCCGCGAAGAAGAAGACAAAGTAGTTGCCAAGAAATCCGGCCCGACTGCTCAGCAGTCGGCCCGAATCTCGGGGGCTACACCCAGCGGGTGCGCTGACGCGCCCCCGCGAGGAAGAAGACACAGTAGTTGCCGGGAGATCTGCCCCGACTGTTCAGCAGTCGGCTCGAATCTCGGGGGCTACACCCAGTGGGTGCGCTGGCGCGCCCCCACGAAAGATTGCAGACATAAGAAGAGTTTTGTCCGACTGCTAGCAGCCGGCAAAAGAGAAGAAAGAAGAAAAAAGGGCGCTGCAAGATGCCTCGCCGCCTGGCCGGTCGAGCCTGACTGGCCGGGACCCCTTCGAGCACCCGGGGGCTCGAAGGCTACACCCAGCGGGTGCGCCGGCGCGCTCCGCGAGCGCCAAGCCGTGTCGGCTGTCTTCGACAACGACCGCGACTACACAAAAATCAATGTGAGCCCCTCACCCACATATTTTTTGCACCACGCAAACACGGATAACCCCGAGCGATGCTCGGGGAACTATCTCCGCATTTCATTAAGTTGCATCACTTTTCGCCCCGGCGTCAGCCAGAGTTGGCCCGGGGGCTGGCCGCTTGGCCTGAGACGTTAGTTCTCGCAGACGGGTTAGTACCGTGTGCGGTACCAAAGGCCCACTCTTAGTCACAGACCGCAGAGCGGCTGTCCGACTAGCAAGAGGGAACGCTGGAGGCCACCCACGCGAAAAACGTCCGGGAAGAAAAACGGATCGGGCGATCCGGCCGTTTCCTTTACAAGTATCTACTCGGTTGAATTTGCTCCTAGACTTTGAGTACTGTACACTCCACTTCGCGGCCCACTCTCAGCCACAGACCGCAGAGCGGCTGTCCGGCAACCAAGAGCACAAGCCAAAAAGCGGAGGGAACATGAAAAAGACTAAGGGGGCTCGGACGAAACTGAGTCGGCACCCTCCGCATAAAATTTGCAAAGCTAAAAGCAAACATTTGATATATCTGCATGGACTAACTTTGTCTTTTTCATGATCATTTCCATGAACACTCGCCAAAAAACCTCCGCCCAACTTTGCCAAGTTGCCCGGAGGCTTGGAGCCTACTGTCGGAGTAATTGGACACGGATACCCTAAAGACGGCGAGTCAATTAATCAAGACATCGGGGCTAGCAAAGCCCCTCAGTCCGACTGCTCGGCCGCTCTTGTCGGCTCCCCTTCCGACTGCCCTGCCCGGCCGGCTACCGGCTGCTGACTGCGCCAACCAGCCAGCTGCCGACTGCGCCAACCAGCCGACTGCCGACTGCAGCCCCGACTCGACACCGACAAGACCCCGACAAGACGGCCGTACCGCACCGTCATCTACAGTGTATCTGTCCCTGGGCACTGTTTTATAAAGTGCACCAGGGACAAGGAGACATGCACGTCACATCACACACCATCATGGGCATGGTGCCCCATGCCCACTTGCCCCCCACACCACCACTTAGCTTACATACTAAGCTACCATGCCCACTCCACACTATATAAGCTAGCTCCATCCATCCATCAGAGGATGGACACACACATTCACGCATGCTTGCTAGCTATCAAGATGGCTAGCTAGCACACACTCACACATGCCATTCGGCCATTAGAGCTGGCATGCTCATCTGGCCACCAACATTTATACGAGGCCAGATGCCTATGGCACTGACCTCAGATACAGCTCCAGGAGCACTCTGTACCAGATATGCCACATATACTCAGACATGCAGGAGTAGGGGTGTTATCTCTCCGGAGAGCTCCGAACCTGGGTAAATTAGCGCGTGCTATTCGCATACCTGTCCCTGGATATTCCGGCAGCAGTCTTGCCCACACATGAAGCCACCTTGTGGCATCTGTCGTCTTGCACCCTCATGAGAATACCACGACAAGTGTCTTCAACTTTAATACCTTTTTCTTTCATAGATTTCTTTGCCTCTTGCATATCTTTGGGACTAAGAAATAGAACACCTCTCTTCTTCGGAGTTGGCTCGGGTGGTGGTTCAGGAAGAGTCCAATCATTATCATTCGTCAATATATTATTCGATAGTTCTTCAGCTTGTTCAATAGTTCGTTCCCTGAAAACACAACCAGCACAACTATCTAGGTGGTCCATAGAAGCATCGATTAGTCCATTATAAATGATATCAAGTATTTATTTTTTCTTGAGAGGATGATCAGGCAAAGCATTACGTAATTGGAGAAGCCTCCCCCAAGCTTGAGGGAGATTCTCTTCTTTAATTTGCACAAAGTTAAATATTTCCTGTAAAGTAGCTTGTTTCTTATGAGCAGGGAAATATTTTCCAGACAAGTAATATAGCATATCCTGGGGATTACGCACACAACCATGAGAAAGAGAATTAAACCATATCTTAGCATCACCCTTTAATGAGAAAGGAAACAACTTAAGAATATAGTGGTAGCAAATTTTTTCCTCATGAGCAAATACGCTGGCTATATCATTCAGCTTAGTAAGATGTGCCACAACATTTTCAGATTCATAACCTTGTAAAGGATCAGATTCAACCAAAGTAATTCACTCAGGATTGACAGAGAATTCATAGTACTTATCAGTAATAAATATGGGAGACATAGCAAACCGAGGGTCATATTTCATTCTAGCAGTCAGAGATTTTTCATTCAGCTTAGTAATATCTGAAGATCATCTCTATCATTACAAGCAAGAAATTTCCTAGCCATCTCTCCATCCATAACATAACCCTCGGGTATATTAGGCAATTCATATCTAGGAGACCTAGGTCTAATAGGTGTTTCATCATTTTCAATATAAAAAATGTCATCAGTTTCAGCATTCTCAGTTTCTTTAGTTCTAGCAAGTTATTCATCAATAAAGTTACCTAGTGGCACATTATCATCAAGCAAAGTACTAGCATCATCAATAGCATCATTCATAGCAGAAGTAGCATCATCAATTACTTGCGACATATCAGGATTAATAGCAGGTAGTGGTGTTGCAAGTTTACTCAAAACAGAAGGAAAATCAAATGCAGAGCTAGATAATAGTTCCTTACCTCCCCTCTTCTTAGAGGGAACGATCTTGGTTCTATCATCCTTAATATTCTTCATAGTGATCAAAAGATATAAATCCCAAGTGACTCAACAAATAGAGCTATGCTCCCCGGCAATGGCGCCAGAAAAAGGTCTTGATAACCCACAGGTATAGGGGATCGCAACAGTTTTCGAGGGTAGAGTATTCAACCCAAATTTATTGTTTTGACACAAGGGGAGCCAAAGAATATTGACAAGTATTAGTAGTTGAGTTGTCAATTCAATCACACCTGGAAGACTTAATATCTGTAGCAAGGTGATCAGTAGAAAAGTAGAATGGTAGTTTGATAGTAACGGTAACAATAGCAATAGAAATAGTAGTAATTTCGTAGTGATTGTAATAGCAACAATAGCGAAAGTAAGTTGCAAAGATCAATATATGAAAAGCATAGGCATTGGATCATTGATGGATAATTGCGTTGGATTATATTCATCATGCAACAATTATAACCTGGAGCAGTAGAGAACTAGCTCCAATTCATCAATGTAATGTAGGCATCTATTCCGAATATAGTCATACATGCTTATGGAAAATAACGTGCATGACATCTTTTGTCCTACCCACCCGTGGCAGCGGGATCCATAAGGAAACTAAGGGAAATTAAGGCCTCCTTTTCATAGAGAACCGGAAAAAAGCAATAGCATTTAGTGAATACATGAACTCCTCAAACTACGGTAATCACGAGAAAGAATCCCAATTATTGTCACCTTGGGGTATGCGGATCATAACACGTAATAGGTGCATATAACTTGCAAGATAGGATCAAGAACACACATATATTCATGAAAACATAATAGGTTCAGATATGAAATCATGGCACTCGATACCTAGTGACAAGAATTAAGCATTAAGCATAGCAAAGTCGTAGAAACATCAATCTCAGAACATAGTGGATACTAGGGATCAAGTCCTAACAAAACTAACTCGAGTACATGATAAATCTCATCCAACCCATCACCGTCGAGCAAGCCTACAAAGGAATTACTCACTCCCGCGGTTAGCATCATGAAGTTGGCGGTGAAGATGGGTTGGTGATGATGTCGGTGACGGATTCCCCTCTCTGGAGCCCCGAACGGACTCCAGATCAGCCCACCCGATGAAGAACAAGAGGTGGCGGCGACTCCATATCGTAAAACATGAAAAATCCTTCTCTCTGATTTTTTATTCGTGAATAGGTATATATGGAGTTGGAGTTAGGGTTGCTGGAGGTCCAGGGGGCCACAAGCTCATAGGGTGCGCCCCCTAAGCTTGTGGCTCATGGGTGGCCCCCTCTGGTATGTTTTCTGCCGGTATTTTTATATATTCCATGAAAAATTTCTGTAAAATTTCAGGTCAATCTGAGAACTTTGATTTCTTCACAAAAACAACACCATGGCAATTATGCTAAAAACAACGTTTGTCCAGGTTAGTTTCATTCAAATCATGCAAATTAGAGTCCAAAACATGAGCAAAAGTATTTGGAAAAGTAGATACGACGGAGACGTATCACAAGTCCGGCTTGAGCTCCGGTTGAGCGTCCCCATATACTGCAAATAGCGCCCATTGGAACCCATCAACCTTCAAGTGCACCATGAATTTGACGGCAAGGTCCCCAAGCACTACGTTACGCACTTCTAGCGTCTCGCGCTTGACTGTTGGGGAACGTAGTATGCAATTTCAAAAAAATTCCTACGCTCACTCAAGATCTATCTAGGAGGTGCATAGCAATGAGAGGGGGAGAGTATGTCCACATACCCTCATAGACTGAAAGCGGAAGCGTTTGACAACGCGGTTGATGTAGTCGAACTTCTTCTCGTTCCGACCGATCAAGCACCGAACATACTACACCTCCGAGTTCTGCACATGTTTAGCTCGATGACATCCCTTGAACTCTTGATCTAGAAAAGTGTTGAGGGAGAGTTTTGTCAGCACGACGGTGTGGTGACAGTGATGATGAAGTGATTCGCACAGGGCTTCGCCTAAGCACTACGACAATATGATCGGAGGCGTAAACTGTGGAAGGGGGCGCCGCACACGGCTAACAGATGTTTGTGTGTCCTCTAGGCACCCCCTCCCCACATATATATAGGTTGGAGGGGGAAAGAGGCAGCCAGGGGGGCGCCCAAGTAGGCCTAATCCTACTTGGGCTCCCACCCCAATTCGCCCCCTTCCTTGTTTTGGCACTAGAAGGAAGGAGGAGGTGGCGCCCCCCCTTTCCTTTCTCCCTTGAGAAGGGGAAGGAAAGAGGGGCTAGCCCTCCTCCCTTGCCTTCCCTAGGGCTGTCCGGCCTGGTGGAGGGGTGCACCAGCCCCCTGTGGGCAAGTCTGTCCCTCCCTAGGCCCATTAAGCCCATATAGCTTGCCGGGGTTGCCCGGAACCCCTTTCGGTGACCCGAAACGTACCCGGTACCTCCGGAACACTTACGGTGTCCAAATACTATCGTCCTATATATGAATCTTTACCTCTCAACCATTTAGAGATTCCTCGTCATGTCCGTGATCTCATCCGAGACTCCGAACAACATTCAGTCACCAAATCACATAACTCATATAATACAAATCGTCATCGAACGTTATGCGTGCGGACCCTATAGGTTCGAGAACTATGTAGACATGACCGAGACACCTCTTCGGTCAATAACCAATAGCGGAACCTGGATGCTCATATTGGTTCCCACATATTCTACGAAGATCTTTGTCGGTCAAACTGTAATGACAACATACGTTATTCCCTTTGTCATCGGTATGTTACTTGACCGAGATTCGATCGTTGGTATCTTCATACCTAGTTCAATCTCGTTACCGACAAGTCTCTTCACTCGTTACATAATGCATCATCCCACAACTAACTCATTAGTCACATTGCTTGCGAGGCTTATCATGATGTGCATTACCGAGAGGGCCCAGAGATACCTCTCCGATACTCGGATTGACAAATCCTAATCTCGATCTATGCCAACCCAACAAACACCTTTGGAGATACCTATAGAGCATCTTTATAATCACCCAGTTGCATTATGATGTTTGATAGCACACAAGGTATTCATCCGGTATTCGGGAGTTGCATAATCTCTTACTCGAAGGAATATGTATTTGACATGAAAAAAGCAATAGCAATAAAACTTAATGATCAACATGCTAATCTAACGGATGGGTCTTGTCCATCACATCATTCTCCTAATGACGTGACCCCGTTCATCAAATGACAACACATGTCTATGGCCAGGAAACTTAACCATCTTTGATCAACGAGCTAGTCTAGTAGAGGCTTACTAGGGACATTATGTTTTGTCTATGTATCCACACACGTATCAAGTTTCCGGTTAATACAATTCTAGCAGGAATAATAAACATTTATCATGATATAAGGAAATATAAATAACAACTTTATTATTGCCTCTAGGGAATATTTCCTTCAGTATCCCACTTGCACTAGAGTCAATAATCTAGATTACATTGTAATGATTCTAACACCCATGGAGTCTTGGTGTTGATCATGTTTTGCTCGTGGAAGAGCCTTAGTCAACGGGTCCGCCACATTCAGATCCATATGTATTTTGCAAAGTCTCACTCCTTGACTTGATCACAGATGGAGTTGAGGCATCTCTTGATGTGTTTGGTTCTCTTGTGAAATCTGGATTCCTTCGCCAAGGCAATTGATCCAGTATTGTCACAAAAGATTTTCATTGGAACCGATGCACTAGGTATTATACCTATATCGTATATGAACTCCTTCATCCGGACTCCTTCATCTGCTGCTTCTGAAGCAGCTATGTACTCCGCTTCACACGTAGATCCCGCCACGACGCTTTGGTTGGAACTGCATCAACTGACAGTTCCACCATTCAATATAAATACAGATCCGGTTTGTGACTTAAAGTCATCCGGATCAGTGTCGAAACTAGCATCGACATAACCATGTACATCGAGCTCTTTGTCACCTCCATAAACGAGAAACATATCCTTAGTCCTTTTCAGGTACTTTAGGATGTTCTTGACCGTTGTCCAGTGATCCACTCCTGGATTACTTTGGTACCTCCCTGCTAGACTTAAAGCAAGGCACACATCAGGTCTAGTACACAGCATAGCACACATGATAGAACCTATGGTTGAGGCATAGGGAATGACTTTCATTTTCTCTCTATCTTCTGTAGTGGACGGGCATTGAGTCTGACTCAATTTCACACCTTGTAATACATGCAAGAACCCTTTCTTTGACTGATCCATTTTGAACTTCTTCAAAACTTTATCAAGGTATGTGCTTTGTGAAAGTCCAATTAAGCGTCTTGATCTATCTCTATAGATCTTGATGCCCAATATGTAAGCAACTTCACCGAGGTCTTTCATTGAAAAACTCTTATTGAAGTATCCTTCTATGCTATCCAGAAATTCTATATCATTTCCATTCAACAATATGTCATCCACATATAATATTAGAAATGCTACAGAGCTCCCACTCACTTTATTGTAAATACAGGCTTCTCCGAAAGTCTGTATAAAACCATATGCTTTGATCACACTATCAAAGCGTATATTCCAACTCCGAGATGCTTGCACCAGTCCATAAATGGATCGCTGGAGCTTGCACACTTTGTTAGCACCATTAGGATCGACAAAACCTTGTGGTTGCATCATATACAACTCTTCTTTGAGAAATCCATTAAGGAATGCATTTTTGACGTCCATTTGCGAGATTTCATAATCATAAAATCCGGCAATTGCTAACATGATTTGGACAGACTTAATCATCGCTACGGGTGAGAAAGTCTCATCGTAGTCAACTCCCTGAACTTGTCGAAAACCTTTCGCAACAAGTTGAGCTTTGTAGACAGTAACATTACCATCAGCGTCAGTCTTCTTCTTGAAGATCCATTTATTCTCTATGGCTTGCCGATCATCGTGCAAGTCAACCAAAGTCCATAATTTGTTCTCATACATGGATCCTATCTCAGATTTCATGGCCTCAACCATTTTGCGGAATCTGGGCTCATCATCGCTTCCTCATAGTTCGTTAGTTTGTCATGGTCTAGTAACATGACTTCCAGAACAGGGTTACCATACCACTCTGGTGCGGAACATGCTCTGGTTGACCTACGAGGTTCGGTAGTAACTTGATCTGAAGTTTGATGAACATTATCATTAGCTTCCTCTCTAGTTGGTGTAGGCATCACTGGAACAGATTTATGTGATGAGCTATTTTCCAATTCGAGAGAAGGTACAATTACCTCATCAAGTTCTACTTTCCTCCCACTCACTTATTTCGAGAGAAACTCCTTCTCTAGAAAGGATCCTTTATTAGCAACAAAGATCTTGCCTTGAGATCTGTGATAGAAGGTGTACGTACCCAACAGTTTCTTTTAGGTATCCTATGAAGACGCACTTCTCCGATTTGGGTTCGAGCTTATCAGGCTGAAGCTTTTTCACATAAGCATCGTAATCCCAAACTTTAAGAAACGACAACTTAGGTTTCTTGCCAAACAACAGTTCATATGGTGTCGTCTCAACGGATTTAGATGGTGCCCTATTTAAAGTGAATGCAGTTGTCTCTAATGCATAACCCCAAAATGATAGTGGTAAATTAGTAAGAGACATCATAGATCGCACCATATCTAATAAAGTACGGTTACGATGTTTGGACACACCATTATGCTGTGGTGTTCCAGGTGGCGTGAGTTGTGAAACTATTCCACATTGTTTTAATTGAAGGCCAAACTCGTAACTCAAATATTCGCCTCCGCAATCAGATCATAGAAACTTTATTTTCTTGTTACGATGATTCTCTACTTCACTCTGAAATTCTTTAAACTTTTCAAATGTTTCAGACTTGTGTTTCATTAAGTAGATATGCCCATATATGCTCAAATCATCCGTGAAGGTTAGAAAATAACGATACCCGCCGCGAGCCTCAACACTCATCGGACCTCATACATCGGTATGTATTATTTCAGATAAGTCAGTGGCTCGCTCCATTGTTCCAGAGAACGGAGTCTTGGTCATCTTTCCCATGAGGCATGGTTCGCAACCATCAAATGATTCATAATCAAGTGATTCCAAAAGTCCATCCGCATGGAGTTTCTTCATGTGCTTTACACCAATATGACCTAAACGGCAGTGCCACAAATATGTTGCACTATCATTGTCAACTTTGCATCTTTTGGCATCAATATTATGAATATGTGTATCACCATGATCAGGATTCAAAAAGAATAGAAAATTCATCAAGGGTGCATGACCATAAAAGTATTACTCATATAAATAGAACAACCATTATTCTATGATTAAATGAATAACCGTCTTGCACTAAACAAGATCTAGATATAATGTTCATGCTCAACGCTGGCACCAAATAACAATTATTCAGGTCTAAAATTAATCCCAAAGGTAGATGTAGAGGTAGCATGTCGACGGCAATCACATCGACCTTGGAACTATTTCCGACGCGCATCGTCACCTCGTCCTTAGCCAATCTTCGTTTAATCCATAGCCCCTATTTCGAGTTGCAAATATGAGCAACAAAACCAGTATCAAATACCCAGGCGCTACTACGAGCATTAGTAAGGTACACATCAATAACATGTATATCAAATATACCTTTGTTCACTTTGCCCTCCTTCTTATCTGCCAAATACTTGGGGCAATTCCACTTCCAGTGACCAGTCCCTTTGAAGTAGAAGAACTCAGTTTCAAGCTTGGGTCCAGACTTGGGTTCTTCCCGGGAGTGACAACTTGCTTCCCATTCTTCTTGAAGTTACCCTTGTTTTCCTTGCCCTTTTTCTTGAAACTAGAGGTGTTGTTAACCATCAACACTTGATGATCTTTCTGGATTTGTACCTCTGCGGCTTTGAGCATAGTGAAGAGCTCGGGAATTATCTTATCCATCCCTTGCACATTATAGTTCCTCACAAAGCCTATGTAGCTTGGTGGAAGTGATTGAAGAACTCTGCCAATAACACTATCATCCGGCAGATTAACTCCCAGCTGAGTCAAGTGGTTATGATACCCATACATTCTGAGTATGTGTTCACTGACAGAACTGTTCTCCTCCATATTGCAACTACAGAACTTGTTGGAGACTTCATATCTCTCAACTTGGGCATTTGCTTGAAATATTAACTTCAACTCCGGGGACATCTCATATGGTCCATGGTGTTCAAAACGACTTTGAAGTCCCGATTCCAAGCCTTAGAGCATGGCACACTGAACTATAGAGTAGTCATCAGACCACATCTGCCAGACGTTCAAAGTGTCAACATTAGCGGGAGGGGGCTTGTCACCTAGTGGTGCATCCAGGACATAACTTTTCAGTGCAGCAATGAGGATAATCCTCAAGTTACGGACCCAATCTGTGTATTTGCTACCATCGTCTTTCAACTTAGCTTTCTTTAGGAACATATTAAAATTCAAGGGAACGGTAGCACGGGCCATTGAACTACAACATAAATATGCAAAAACTAGTAGGACTAAGTTCATGATTAATTAAGTTCAATTAATCATAGTACTTAAGAACTCCCACTTAGATAGACATCCCTCGAGTCATCAAAATGATCACGTGATCCATATCAACTAAACCATGTCCGATCATCACATGAGATGGAGTAGTTTTCAATGGTGAACATCTCTATGTTGATCATATCTACTATATGACTCATGTTCGACCTTTCGGTCTCTAGTGTTCCAAGACCATGTCTGTACATGCTAGGCTCGTCAAGTTTAACCCGAGTATTCTGCATGTGCAAAACTGTCTTGCACCCGTTGTATGTGAACATAGAGCTTATCACACCCAATCATCACATGGTGTCTCGGCACGACGAACTGTCGCAATGGTGCATACTCAGGGAGAACACTTATACCTTGAAATTTTAGTGAGGGGTCATCTTATAATGCTACCACTGTACTAAGGAAAATAAGGTGCATAAAAGATAAACGTCACATGCAATCAAAATATGTGACATGATATGACCATCATCATCTGGTGCCTTTGATCTCCATCTCCAAAGCATCGTCATGATTTCCATCGTCACCAGCTTGACACCTTGATCTCCATCGTAGCGTCGTTGTCGTCTCGCCAACTATTGCTTTTACAACTATCTCTAACGCATAGTGATAAAGTAAAGCAATTACAAGGCACTTTCATTTTATACAATAAAGTGACAACCATAAGGCTCTTGCCAGTTGCCGATAACTTTTACAAAACATGATCATCTCATACAATAACGTATATCACATCATGTCTTGACCATATCACATCACAACATGCCCTGCAAAAACAAGTTAGACGTCCTCTACTTGGTTGTTGCAAGTTTTACGTGGCTACTATGAGCTTCTAGTAAGAACCGTTCTTACCTACGCATCAAAACCACAACGGTGTTTTATCAAGTTTTCTATTTTAACCTTCAACAAGGACCGGCCGTAGTCAAATTGGATTCAACTAAAGTTGGAGAAACAGACACCCGCCAGCCACGTTTATGCAAAACTAGTTGCATGTCTGTCAGTGGAACCGGTCTCATGAACGTGGTCATGTAAGGTTTCTTCGGGCCGCTTCATACAACAATACCGCCGAATCAAAATAAGACATTGGTGGTAAGCAGTATGATCACCGCCCACAACTCTTTGTGTGCTACTTGTGCATATCATCTACGCATAGACCTAGCTCTGATACCACTGTTTGGGAAAGTAGTATCCAATTTAAAAAAAAATCCTACGCTCACACAAGATCTATCTAGGAGATGCATAGCAACAATAGGGGGAGAGTGTGTCCATGTACCCTCGTAGACCAAAAGCGAAAGCGTTTGACAACGCGGTTGATGTAGTCGAACTTGTTCTCATTCCGACTGATCAAGCACCGAACGTACGGCACCTCCGGGTTCTGCACACGTTCAGCTCGATGACGTCCCTCGAACTCTTGATCCAGCAAAGTGTCGAGGGAGAGTTTCGTCAGTTTAATGGCATGGTGATCGTGATGGTGAAGTAATCCGCGCAGGGCTTCGCCTAAGCACTACGACAATATAACCGAAGGCGTAAACTGTGGAGGGGGCGCCGCACACGGCTAACAGATGTGTGTGTGTCCTCTAGGCACCCCTCCCCACATATATATAGGTTGGAGTGGGGAAGAGGCAGCTAGAGGGGCGCCCAAGTAGGCCGAATCCTACTTGGGCCCACCCCAATTCGCCACCCTTCCTTGTTTTGGCACTAGGAGAAGGAAGAAGGACGTGGCGCCCCCCTTTCCTTTCTCCCTTGAGTAGGGGAAGGAAAGAGGGCCTAGCCATCCTCGCTTGCCTTCCCTAGGGCTGGCCGGCCTGGTGGAGGGGCGCACCATCCTCCTGTGGGCTGGTTTGTTCCTTCGTAGGCCCATTAAGCCCATATAGCTTGTCGGGGGTTGCTCGGAACCCCTTCCAGTGATGCGAAACGTACCCAGTACCTTCGGAACACTTCTGGTGTCCAAATACTATCACCCTATATATGAATATTTACCTCTCAACTAGTTCGAGACTCCTCGTCATGTCCGTGAGATCATCCGGGACTCCAAACAACATTCGGTCACCAAATCACATAACTCATATAATACAAATCATCATCGAACGTTAAGCGTGCGGACCCTACGGGTTTGAGAACTATGTAGACATGACCGACACACTTCTTCGGTCAATAACCAATAGTGGAACATGGATTCTCATATTGATTCCCACATATTCTACAAATATCTTTATCGGTCAAACCGTAATGACAACATACGTTATTCCCCTTGTCATCGGTATGTTACGTGCCCGAGGTTCAATCGTCAGTATCTTCATACCTAGTTCAATCTCGTTACTGGCAAGTCTCTTCACTCGTTCCATAATGCATCATCCCGCAACTAAATCATTAGTCACATTGCTTGCAAGGCTTATCATGATGTGCATTACCGAGAGGGCGCAGAGATACCTATCCTATACTTAGAGTGACAAATCCTAATATTGATCTATGCCAACCCAACAAACACCTTCGGAGATACCTGTAGAGCATTTTTATAATCACCCAGTTACGTTGTGAAGTTTGATAGCACATAAGGTATTCCTACGGTATTCGGGAGTTGCATATTCTCATAGTCGAAGGAATATGTATTTGACATGAAGAAAGCAATAGCAATAAAACTTAACGATCAACATGCTAAGCTAGCGGATGGGTCTAGTCCATCACATCATTCTCCTAATGATGTGATCCCGTTCATCTAATGACAACACATGTTTATGGCTAGGAAAATTAACCATCTTTGATCAACGAGATAGGCTAGTAGAGGCTTACTAGGGACACTATGTTTTTGTCTATGTATCCACACATGTATCAAGTTTCTGGTTAATACAATTCTAGAATGAATAATAAACATTTATCATGATATAAGTAAATATAGATAACAACTTTATTATTACCTCTAGGGAATATTTCCTTCATTAACCCCATGTAAGATCCCACCAGATCTTCCTCTTGGAGGTAGACAGTGCTAATCAAAGTCCACACCACCTAATAAGGTGCCAAGAAATTGCGATGTAAAATTATCCTTACCAGTCTCAAGTAAGACAATGAAGTCCAACTTATGTTCTACAGATGCATCCGCAAGGAACTTTCTTTTAGCCAAGTCTACCATACCTCTACTATTCTAAAAGATTCATTTCATCTTTCATCATAAAGTTTCTTTGCGATACGAATTATCGTGCTTCTATGCACAGCAGATGCAGGATAAATCTTCCTCTTCCATGTTCGTTTGGGCTTATCCTGTCCAGCCTCTCGGTCCATACAACCGAAATCAGTTTGCATGCTCAAAACAGGTTGCAAGGGGCCATATACCCTTCTGAAACCGTATCTGCATCCTCTTCCTGTAACACAGAAGAGGGAACTAAATCCTCACAGAGGCATTCTAGTGCCTGAACCCCTAGAGCATTAATATTCGAATCATTCATAGGCTTTACCGCTACAATGTTATGAGTCATCTCCAAGGCCCTATCAGCCTCTAAGTCTAGCAAGCCATTAACAGTTTTAGCTATTTCCTTTCATTGTTACCTGATGAAACTCCCAATTTATTGGCATTATGAATGATCTCGTCATCGGAGAAATGCAAAAATAAGCAACTTGTATTAACTGCCATACCTGTAGTGGCCTCTATGTCACAAAGCTTGGTCACTCGCATGGCATGCCCCAACTGCAGGTCGTCAGCATCCAATGGAGCTTGAATCCGATGGCTCACCCGTCTGTCCCCGGATGTCGGGTCCGGGATCCCTCCAAAGGCGATAATGTCATCAGTGGTATGTCCAGTTGGGGTATGGCCACCTGCCAGGGGCCCAACTATACCCAACGCCACTAAACCAGCAGGTGATGACATCATAGGTGACCACACGCTCTGCCTGTGCAGAATATGAGGTGAGACTGTTTGTCTGGGCTCAACATCTGAGGAAGAAGCCCTGACAGCGTGAGCCGCCTTTTTTGCCAAGTCACCCCCACCGGTCATGGTAGAGGTCTAGGTCGGCGTCGACAACAATGGGTAGGATGAGGCCTCTAACCAAGTGTCCCCCACCACTCCCTCCAAAGACTCCCGATGTGGTGTTATGAGTGACCTAGGTGTTGGAAATATGCCCTAGAGGCAATAATAGAATGCTTATTATCATATTTCCTATTCATGGTAAATGTTTATTATTCATGCTAGAATTGTATTGAACGGAAACTACACCGCGTCCCTAGTGAGCCTCTACTAGACTAGCTCGTTGATCAAAGATGGTTAAAGTTTTTTAACCATAGGTATGAGTTGTCATTTGATAACGAGATTGCATCATTAGGATAATGATGCGATGGACCAGACCCAACTGTAAGATTGGCAATAGATCGTATCGCTTAGTTATTTGCTACAGCTTTCATCATGTCAAGTATCTGTTCCTTACACCATGAGATCATGTCACTCCCGAACATCAGAGGAATACCTTGTGTGCCATCAAACATCACTTCGTAACTGGCTGATCATAAAGGTGCTCTATCGGTATCTCCGTAGGTGTCTGTTGGGTTGCATGGATTGAGATTGGGATTTCTCACTCCGTGTAAAGGCGAGATGTCTCTGGGACCTCTTGGTAATACAACATCACAAGAAGCTTCATGTGACTAATGTGTTTAGTCACGAGATATTGTATTATGAAACAAGTAAAGAGACTTGCCAGTAACAAGATTGAACTAGGTATGGAGATACCGACGATCGTATCTCAGGCAAGTAACATATCACCGAACAAAGGGAATTGTATACGGGATTAACTGAATTCTCGACATCATGGTTCAACCGATGAAGATCTCTGTAAAATATGTAGACACCAATATGAGCTCAAGGATTTATATATGGGAAAGTTTTGCTTGGGTTTCGGAAAGGTTTGGGGGTCCACCAGGAGCGTACCGGGAGGGCCACCAAAGGATTCCGGAGGTCCAACGCAGAGACCAACCAGACCCAATGAGACACATGGACCCTTTGTGGGTGCCCTAGGCCTACATGGGACAGGATAGCCTCATCCTACCGGGCCCATGCGGCCAAAGGGGGGCCATCCGCCCCTAACTTGGAAAGGCGGGAAGGTCGCGGCCCCTGGCTTGGAGGAGGGGCATCCACTCCTTGACTAGGATCGAAAAGGGGGGCGTCGTCTCCTGGTTTATAGGGGGGACATCCGCTCCCCCCACACCCCTATATAAAGAGGGGAGGGACGCAGGGGGGCAGACACACCAAACCCTTCCTTGGCGCAGACTTTCCCCGTCTCTCCCACTGATATGTCTCCATCGTATCTATAATTTTTGATTGTTTCATGCCAATATTATACAACTTTCACATACTTTTGGCAACATTTTATATGATTTATTGGACTAACCTGTTGATCCAGTGCCCAGTGCCAGTTGCTATTTCTTCATGTTTTTTGTTTTGCAGAATATCCATATCAAATGAAGTCCAAGCACGATAAAAATTTACGGAGAACTATTTTGGAATGTTTATGATTTTGGGAGGTGGAATCAGTACTAAAGGAGGCCCATGGCCTCCACAACCCACCAGGGCATGCCAGGCACCCCTTGGCGTGCCCAGGTGTGTTGTGCCCTCACCGTAAGTTGGTTGGGGCCCTTCTTAGGGTGCAAGAAAGATAATTTATGGAAACAAATCGTGTAAAAATTTAAGCGCAATCAGAGTTACGGATCTCTGGGATTTTAAGAAATGGTGAAGGGCCAGAAAACAGGAATGGGAAACATCAGAGAACAGGGGGGATAGATCCAATCTCGGAGGGGCTCCTGCCCCTGCGCCGCCAAGGAGTCCATGAACCAGAGGGGTAACTCTCTTCCCATCTAGGGGGAGACCAAGGAAGAAGAAGAGGGAGGGGGATCTCCCCCTCTCTCCTGGTGGTGCTGGAGTGCCGCCGGGGCAAGGATCGTGATGGCGATCTACATCAACAATCTTACTACTGCCAACACCAAGTTTCTCCACCTCTATGCAGCAGTGTAACACCCCTTCTCCCCGCTGTAATCTCTACTTAAACATGGTGATCAACACTATATATTATTTCCGAATGATCTATGGCTATCTTGTGATGTTTGAGTAGATCCATTTTGTCCTATGGCTTAATCGTGATCTATGTTGGTATGAGTGTATATTTTATTATGGTGTTGTCCTACGGCGCCCTCCGTCTCACGCAAACGTGAGGCGTCCCCACTGTAGGGTGTTGCAATATGATCATGGTTTGCTTATTGTCGGTTGCCGGAGTGACAGAAGCCTGAACACGGATAAGTGGGTTGCTGTCGGAGTAATGGGCCACGGGTAGGCCAACCCGAGTCCCAGAACCTTTCAAGACATCGGGGCAGGTTGCGCCCCTCAAGACCCTAGGACAAAGATCCGCCTCCTGAGGAGTCGACGGCAAGGCGGCCGACTGCCCGCTCACGGCCGAGTCCAGGGGACGACTTCCAGAGAAGCCGGCTTTGGGGAGTCGGCCTGCGACTCCAACAAACCCCATGACCTCATCAAAGGGGACGAGGCAGGGGCGTGGCTGCAGCGAAGCCCACCCCCGACCCTCACCAAGGGCAGGCATGGCCACAGCACGCCGTACCCCGGAAGATCTCCGTGCGGCGTGGCACTGTTGCCATGCCGGCCCTGACATCAGCACCGCAGGGCCGAATCCTGCACCCACGACGGCTTGTCTGTACGGCCTGGAGGCAGCAGGCCCCACCAGTCAGTGAGACCTTGGGGGATGGCAGGAGAACCACCAGTCGGTCCCGTCGGGAGTCGGCCCGGGGGAGTCGGCCGAGCCCTCCCCCGGGGCCCACGCGCAATTAATCAAGACGTGATGGGGAGTGGAAACAGTGATCGCCCGCCAGGCAGCAGGGCTGTTGCCACGAACTCATGATCAAGCCCACGTCATCAGAAGCATGGCTACAGTAATCAGCAGCCGGCAAGACCCGCTCGTGGCGGACGCGGCCTGTCGGCTCCGTACCAGGCCAGTCGGCAGGGCCCGCCAGTCGGCCGGCCCCAACGGTCGGCAGAGAAGACGGAGGCCAGAGGCACTGACGGCTGGGCCCGCATCCAACTGGATTACCATTGTACCCCTGGGGGGTAGGCCTATATAAACCCCCCAGGGCACCCATGCAAAGGGTTGGAACCCATTAGCTCTAGACCAGAACATATAGAAGGGAGAGAGCTAGCCTTGCCCTCTCCTACCACCAGAAAACAGCTCAAGGAGCAACCGTGTAAACACTTTGCCATAGTGATCATGCAGAGACCCCACAGAGCATCAGTAGGGGTATTATCTCCCCGGAGAGCCCCGAAGCTGGGTAAGATTCACCGGCGAGCATGTCTTCGCCTCATCCCGTTTCCAGGCACTGGCGACGTTCTACTCGCCCCCACCATGATAAGCCATCCGTTGACATATGTCGCACCAAACCCCCGACATTTGGCGTCCACCGTGGGGCCTGGTGCACCGCCGTCTAGAGATCTGCTCTGGACGGGAACCCTTTTCCTCCCTGGCGAGCGCAGCCAGCCAGGCACGCCAGACGGAGTTTGCGCCGACGCGCTAAGCCGCGTCGAGATCGCCTGCGCGGTCAACTCCTTGGCTGAACTTGTCGGCGAGGTCCGCCTCTCCGACGAACCTGCATCCAACGCAGGCACGGGCGGCCCCGAGAACCTCCTCGCGGGCCTCCTCGATCAACTCCACGTTTCCGGCGAGCCTGCCGTAGACTTGGAGTCCGTAGGCTCCACCGACCCGATGCTAGTCGACTCCGACACCGCGTCGCTCGACGCGTTCCCCACCAATGTGGTGGTCTACGACGAACCTCTCCCCCACGCAGAGAGCAACGGAAGCACCGTCACCGAGGTGCTAGTCATCAGTCATGACGAGCTCCCCGGTGGAGGAGCGCACGACTCGCTCGGCGCGGCGCTGCAAGACCTAACTGCGCCCATTCCGGAAGACGCTGACGCAGAGACGTTGGAGGCGCGCCGCCTTCAGCTCGTTGAAGGCGCAAAGAAGCTGGCTAGCATGAGGCGCTTGTCAGAAGCCTACCAGCGGGAGATGGATCGTGCCGTCGGCGGTTCGCCGGCCCCGGCAGGGCCCAGCCGCCTTGGCGCGGTCCGGCAGCGCGACATAGCCATCGCCAACCTGTTCGAGTAGAGGTTCAAAATACACCCCGTGGGTGGAATTGTGTGAATTAACAAGTTCTTCAAAGACTACTGAAGCAGACAAAACAAAGATACAGCGGCAGCTTAGGAAGCAGCAGACGGACTCGGAGGGTCGGAGGAGACGCCAGCACTAGGAGTCGGGGCGGCCGGCTGGCTAGTCTCGGCTTGATCACCTCCGGCGGCAGTCGGGTCGGTCGCATGCGGCTCGTTGCTGGAGGCACGATCAAGCTGAGGCTGGCCGTCTGCTCCGTCTTCTGGTGCCTCCGCCTCGCTTCCGTCCTCCGCCTCGCCCTCTTCCTCGACACTGGAGCCAATCACCTCCGCCGAGTCCTCGCCGTAGTCTGGGTTCATCCCAAACCACTCCGGCGGTACCTCCTCGCCGTCTTCAGACCGCTCGGGGACGAAGGTGCTGGTGTCGGTGTACTCGGCGATCGCCGCAGCATGCTTGACGAGGGTGTCTTCCGCGGCCGCCAGCTCCGGCTGGGCCTCCGACCGAAGCGTGGCCAGCC
This sequence comes from Triticum urartu, assembly GCF_003073215.2. Classification (NCBI taxonomy): domain Eukaryota; kingdom Viridiplantae; phylum Streptophyta; class Magnoliopsida; order Poales; family Poaceae; genus Triticum; species Triticum urartu. The sequence goes on from NC_053025.1 coordinate 190,623,612, forward strand.
GGTCTAGGTCCAGCCTCGGATACCATGCCTTGACGAACTCCAAGGCCCGGTGCGCTCCATCTCAGGCCGAAGAGCCCTTCCAGGCCTCAAGACGACCAGCCGCGACCATTACTACTGTCGGAGTAATGGGCCATGGGTAGGCCAACCCGAGTCCCAGAACCTTTCAAGACATCGGGGCAGGCTGCGCCCCTCAAGACCCCAGGACAAAGAGCCGCCTCCTGAGGAGTCGACGGCAAGGCGGCCGACTGCCCGCTCACGGCCGAGTCCAGGGGACGACTTCCAGAGAAGCCGGCTTTGGGGAGTCGGCCTGCGACTCCAACAAACCCCATGACCTCATCAAAGGGGATGAGGCAGGGGCATGGCTGCAGCGAAGCCCACCCCCGCTCCTCACCAAGGGCAGGCATGGCCACAGCACGCCGTACCCCGGAAGATCTCCGTGCGGCGTGGCACTGTTGCCATGCCGGCCCTGACATCAGCACCGCAGGGCCGAATCCTGCACCCACAACGGCTTGTCTGTACGGCCTGGAGGCAGCAGGCCCCACCAGTCAGTGAGACCTTGGGGGACGGCAGGAGAACCACCAGTCGATCCCGTCGGGAGTCAGCCCGGGGGAGTCGGCCGAGCCCTCCCTCGGGGCCCACGCGCCATTAATCAAGATGTGATGGGGAGTGGAAACAGTGATCGCCCGCCAGGCAGCGGGGCTGTTGCCACGACCTCATGATCAAGCCCGCGTCATCAGAAGCACGGCTACAGTAATCAGCAGCCGGCAAGACCCGCCCGCGGCGGACGCGGCCTGTCGGCTCCGTACCAGGCCAGTCGGCGGGGCTCGCCAGTCGGCGGGCCCCAGTGGTCGGCAGAGAAGACAGAGGCCAGAGGCACTGACGGCTGGGCCCGCGTCTAGCCGGATTACCATTGTACCCCTGGGGGGGTAGGCCTATATAAACCCCCCAGGGCACCCATGCAAAGGGTTGGAACCCATTAGCTCTAGACCAGATCATATAGAAGGGAGAGAGCTAGCCTTGCCCTCTCCTACCACCTGAAAACAGCCTAAGGAGCAACCGTGTAAACACTTTGCCATAGTGATCATGCGGAGACTCCGCAGAGCAGCAGTAGGGGTATTATCTCCCCAGAGATCCCCGAAGCTGGGTAAGATTCGCCGGCGAGCATGTCTTCGCCTCATCCCATTTCCAGGCACCGGCGACGTTCTACTCGCCCCCACCATGATAAGCCATCCGTTGGCATATGTCGCACCAAACCCCCGACAGTTGCTGCGTATGGGAGTAAAGAGGACTTGATACTTAATGCTATGGTTGGGTTTTATGACCTTAATGATCTTTAGTAGTTGCGTATGTTTGCTAGAGTTCAATCATAAGTGCATATGATCCAAGTAGAGAAACTATGTTAGCTCATGGCTCTCCCTCATATAAAATTGCAAGAATGATTACCGGTCTAGTTATCGATTGCCTAGGGAAAAATGACTTTCTTGAGTGACAAAAGCTATATACTTTTATTACCTTGATATTTATTCATAGTTTTATTATCGCAAAGTACTCGTAGTTTTATTCCAGCAAAATTGTTTCATACTTGTTTTAGGTAAAGCAAATGTCAAGTGTGTGTAGAGTTGTATGACTGGTCGATAGAACTTGAGGGAAATTTGTTCTACCTTTAGCTCCTCATTGGGTTCGACACTATTATTTATCAAAAAAGGCTACAAACTATCCCCTATACTTGTGGGTTATCAAGACCTTTTTCTGGCGCTGTTGCCGAGGAGCAATAACGTGGGGTGAATATTCTTGTGTGTGCTTGTTTGCTTTATCACTAAGTAGTTTTTTATTTTCTGTTCTAAGTTCTTCTCTATCTTTAGTTATGGATATGGAACACGAAACACCAAAAAAATTAGTTGTACTTGCTACTCATGGAGATGGGGAACCTCCTAAAACCCTCGATTCACATATGTGAAAAATATTAAATACTATGTTGATAATCCTAAGAAAACCCCATTCAACTTGATAATGGGAGACATGTTAGATCAACGTGAATACTTTAGGGATTATCGCTTGACTCAAAAAGGGAAACTGTTATGGGATCAAATTCATATGTTGCATTGGTATGTTCAGGATTTATGCTCTAGATATGATTATACTTGTTGTTCTAGGATGAAGGCTCCACACCTTCCCTTTTCATGTGAATTTAGTGATAATGAAACCTTGGCTTCTTGTGCTAAGGATAGATATGATTATTATGATGTGGAACGAATAGAAGAATTTGGTGCTTTTAAGGGTGCTTATGAAAATGAATCTATGTTTAAAAAGTATGAAGATTTTGATGATTCGGTTTATAGACCTGAAAATTTTGCTATACTTAAATATTTCTATGATAATTATTAATACAATTCCGATATTGATGCATTTATTGAGAAAGTCTCCGCTGTCCAAGAAGAGACTAATATTTTGTAGGAGTCTATGGAAGAAGGAATTGATGAAATTGTGAGCTCATTAGATGAAAAAGATGATGAGGAGAGCAAAGAACAAAAGGAGGAAGAGCGGATTAGCTACCCATGCCCACCTTCTAATGAGAGTAACTCTTCAACTCATACATTGTTTAATTTGCCTTCATGCTTACCGAAGGATGAGTGCTATGATAATTTCTATGATCCATTTGATTCATTTGAAATATCCCTTTTTGGTGAACTTGATGCTTGCTATGCTTGTGTCCATGATGCCAACATGAATTATGCTTATGGAGATGAACTTGCTATAGTTCCTTTTGTTAAGAATGAAATTGTTTCTATCGCACCCACACATGATAGTCCTATCATCTTTTTGAATTCTCCACACTATACTATATCGGATAAATTTGCTCTTATTAAGGATTACATTGATGGGTTTCCTTTTACCATTGCACATGATAATTTTTATGAATATAATATGCATGTGCTTGCTGCTCCTACTTGCAATTATTACGAGAGAGGAACTACATCTTCGCCTCTCTATGTTTCTAACACGATAAAATTGCAAGAAACTGCTTATGCTATGTATTGGCCTTTACTTGATGTGCATGAATTGTTCTTATATGGCATGTCGATGCATAGGAAGAGAGTTAGACTTTGTCATTGCATGATATATGTTGCTTTGTGTTCACTAATGAATGCCAAATCAATAAAATCGGCTTTGATATACCTTGGGATCTGGGTGGATCCATTACTTGAGCACTTTATGCCTAGCTTAATGGCTTTATAGAAAGCACTGCCAGGGAGACAACCTGAAAGTTTTAGAGAGTAATTTTATTCTGTTGTGTGCTTTTATAAAGTTTAAAAATAAAAAAACGTAGAGGGGAACCTAAAACTTCACAAAAAGAAAAGTGAAAGTGAGAGAGATCAGCATTGCTAAAATGGGAGCTAGCCTTGAACTTTGTTCATGCCCATGGAGACTTTGTGAATCTCAATTACAGTAAATTTTCAACAAAAATAATTATCCCCTTTTACAAATCCATTGTATTATAAAAATAATGTGCCAAGATTTTCCTTTAGGATGTTTAGATTGCTTGTTGGTATGTGCGGTGTAAAAACAGAAACTTTGGCAGTAGTGCGTGAATTTTAATTTTTTACTGGAACGCCAAAAGTTTCTAAATTTTTTACACAGTATTACTAAGAAAATTGTTTATTTCGTCCAAGTGTTTCGGAATTTTTGGAATTACAAAAGTATGTTGAATTTTCGGATTGCTACGGACTGTCTTGTTTAAGACAGATTATGTTTTTGATGCATTGTTTTGCTCGATTTGATGAAACTATTGATTTTATCGGTGGTATAAGCCATGGAAGAATTATAATATAGTAGCTAAAATGCAAAAACAAAATATGAATGGGTTTGCAATAATACTTAAAGTAGTGACTTGCATTATTATACTAATGGATCTCACCAGTTTTCTGTTAAGTTTTGTGTGGGTGAAGTGATTAAAGATCGAGGAGGTCTCGATATGAGGAGAAGGAGGAGAGGCAAGAGTTCAAGCTTGGGGATGCCCAAGGCACCCCAAGTAAATATCCAAGGATACTCGAGCGTCGAAGCATGGGGATGCCCCAGAAGGCATCCCATCTTTTTTCAACAAGTATCAGTATGTTTTCATCTTTGTTTCGTTAATGTGATATGTGTAAATCTTGGAGCGTCTTTTGTGCTTAGTTTTCATTTTTCTTTTACACACCATGCTGGTATGAGATAGTCCATGGTTCATTTTTAGAATGCTCATTGCACTTCACTTATATCTTTTGAGTATGGCTTTATAGAATGCTTCATATGCTTCACTTATATCATTTGAAGTTTGGATTGCTTGTTTCTCTTCACATGGATAACCATTATTTGTAGAATGCTCTTTTGCTTCAGTTATATTTGTTAGAGCATGATCTTTTGTAGAAAGAATTAAACTCTCATGCTTCACTTATATATATTTAGAGAGTCAACAGGAATTGGTTAATTGCATGGCTAGTCATAAAATCCTACATAAAACTTGTGGATCACTGAATATGATGTGTTTGATTCCTTGCAATAGTTTTGTGATAGAGAGATCGAATATGTGGGAAGTACTAGTAAACGATTGTGGTTAGTAGGAATATTGGTGTTAAGGTTTGTGATTCCTGAAGTATGCACGTATAGTCTCTCGTTATGCTATGAAGTTGGAGCATGATTTATTATTGATTATGTCGTGGGAAACCACGGCCACCTATGGGGCCAGGAGCCCCTTGTGGTTCGGCAGGGGGGTGAGCACGTTGCACAAAGAGCAGAAAAATGTCGCACAGCTTGACAGAGATCACACGGGTAGTTTTACCCAGGTTTGGGCCGCCGCGAGGCGTAAAACCCTACTCCTACTTTGGTGGATTGATGGTGGATTGTGGTGGAAAAAGCGCAACGCTCTTGCCCGACAAGGTTGCCTCAGGGAGAGGGCAGCTACGCGCGTACGAGTGTTCTCGAGTCTGAATCCCTTCAATGGTTGCCACAAGACTCCTTTTATAGATCAAGGGGTCACCACAATGGCAAATCAGTCATTGTGTAATTATTAGATAGCAAACAATGCTATCATACCTAACTCTCCAGACATGGAAGAGCGCGTTAAATGTGCCACTTAATGTCACGTAATGTATTGCTCGACAAGCTTTGTCGGGCTATTCTGCCACCTTCTTGTCTGCTTGCTTCACACGTTGCTGGACGGGTGTCACTTGGAAGCGATTTTCATAGGAAGTGGCTGCCATGTGGCAAAAAACAGCCACTTAGTCACTTGGGGGCTTGACACCATGCGGATCGATGACTTGCGTTGTTGTGAGGTGGAGCGGTGAAGCCTTGGCAGGGTAGTTTGCCCTCGTAAGGCCCGGCAGGCCTGCCGGGACGATCTTTGAGTCTTGTCTCTGGGGCAACCTCGTCCTCGCTAGGCTCGCCTTCCCGGCAAGGGAGGTTTTCCCTTGGTGATATCTTGCTCCTTTGTCTTGACTTGATCTTCTTGATCCGCACTTCACTCCTCAAAGAGCTGATCTCTTCTGGCTAGTCTGGTCTTGGATGTTGTAATCTTTGCTCTTAGGCCTATGCACGGTCTGGGCAATAGACCCAGGGTTTGTTGCACCGATAGGATCCCCGGGCCCGGCCTGAACGCGTTGTCGGGCACCGTCCGGGTAGGCCCTATCCAGTGCACAAGCAAGAGGAGAATAGTTCCTCGTCCTTTGAGATCTTCTTTGCTTCTTCATTAACATGAGCCTAGGTCAGTTCCTGGTTCTCTCATGTGTCGCATAACGCCAATTGTAGTGGGGGAGATAATGGGCCACGATCTACGGGGTACCCATATCCCATGTTCACGGGGCGGTAACTATTTGCCCATTATCCTTCCCGCTCCAAGTGCTTCTGCCACATGTATTCCATGCATTGCGCAAGGTTGGTGGCAGATGCGGCGGGCGCGGGAATGAGCGGCATGGCAGAAAGCCAGGCATTTGTGGATTGGTGCAGGGGGTAGGCCTTGACTCTTTGAGCCATTAATGGCAAGGGGGAATCCGGACTGGTTGATCGGGGCGGCTATCTTCATTAAAAGAAAACTAGCCCCCTGATTCGCAAGCCTATAAAAGGGAACGCGGGGCGCGGTGCTTCCCCACACCTCCTTCTCCCTCCATTCCTGCAGTAGTCCTTGCCTATCATGGCGAAAGGTCGAGGATCCGATGTTGCTCCAGTGGCGACGAGAACTTTTGCTCGGTAGCGACTCACTCCTCCCTCCGAAGATGTGGGGGTGGAGCCCGCCGAGAGGGGAAGCGGGAGGGGGCGAGGTCGTGGTCGCTGTGGCGCCCGAGGTCGAGGAGGACGGGGCGGCGCTCTGGTTGCACCCCCACCTGCTATGCCTCCCCCATTAGAAGGCAATGTTGGGGACCAGCCTCTGGAGTTCGTCATCAGACTGTACAAACCTCCACGCAGCCACCTTAGTCTCCCCACTACATTTGCAAGGGTGATGGAGCTCGAACAGCCGCACATGTTGAAACTGCACATGAGGGCCTGTGGGAATAGCATCATGCGGGTGGACGTGGATTTCCCCACTCCACATGTCATGTTATTCCGCCACGGCTGGAAGACCTTCGCCCGCACCCATAGCTTGTCGGAAGGGCACATTCTCCATTTCAAGTTAATGGAGGCCTATTTCCTTTCTGTCAAGGTCTTTGGGAGCTTCGGTGCTCGCTTAGGGTGCTGCGCGGAGAGCTCGATCGACGATGAAAGCTCCTCCACGAGCGATAGCGACGAGGAGGATAGTGACGGCAATGATGGCACTGTCGACCGGGAGGGCGACGACTCTGGCTTCGGCTGAATACTAGGCGCACCGTCACCTTCAGGTGGCGGCACCACCATCTGCACCTGCATATCTTCTCTAGCAAGGTGATTTTCCGGGGAGTTGGGTGCAGGGGGTGGAGATGGTGCCTCTGGCTCCTCCAGCAGCCTTCATCGTGGGCTGCAGCTCCGTTTGCCCTGTCGCGTCCTACTGGCCCTGGTGGTGGCGGCTGGCTGGTCGTCTCCGCTGATCTCTTCACCATCACCTTCGTTCGTGCCCTCCCACTCTCGCTAGGCTCCTTGCCAAGGGGCCCGACGGGGTTAGGCTGGGCTTCCGCCTAGGCACTACTTTTGTCCTCTTCACCTCCTGCCGCAGTGTCTAGGAGGAGAGGGACACGAAAGGGCATCATGGGGCACTTATCTTTTTTCAATCTAAAATATGTAAGCTTTTGCCAAACTTTAGTTCAAATTATGTAATCTTCTTTACCCATGTTTATGTTCTATAAGATATGTACTTGTTAATCAGCATATTAATGAAAAAGACAAACCTTGCCGGGTACTTGTGCACGTAATGCATCCATGGAGAGGTGAAAGGCCTCTATACTTACAAGTAAACAAGTTTCCCCCAGCAGGCTATCTTGCTGGTACCCTCAGTTTACTGCCACAGAGTTAGGCCTGCCGGGCATAACCCATGAAGAGGGACCAGCCCCCCGCCAAACCTTTTCGCCAAAGGCCACCGCGACCATCCTGACCGAAGCAACGTTCGAGTCAAGAGATGGGACCACCTAAGTTTCAAAGGTGACGGGATTTTCATATGCACAAATCTCTACTTACAGAACATGTATGGGTAAGAGAAGAACTTATCTGTTTGGCCTGCCAGGGATCGCAATGTAGGCTCTTCTTCTCTTCTCTTCTCTTCTTCGGGACCAAGTCCACGGAAAGAGCCTGCAGCTAAATGTAGATGAAAAGGATGCCACATGCAATATTATCTATATGAACATGCTATACTCATGATATACTTACGCATGCATGCAATTTGTCGCCCCCCAGCGCTTCATTTATTTCTCTGTTGCTCAGGGTCTGCGCCTGGCTTTGTACAAGGGGTTACATGCAACATCGGCAAAGCATACAAAAGGGTGGCTTTCGGGCAGGCCCGACAGCTGTTCCTAACGGGTAGAACTTGCAGAGATGCTCAGTGTTCCATGAATTTTGCAACCAAATGCCATCTTCGGTCTCTAGACGGACTATGCCAGGTCTGGTGACTCATACTACCTAGTAAGGGCCTTCCCCCTTCGGTGTCAACTTGTTTGTACCCTTGGCGTTCTGAATGCACCTAAGGACAAGGTCGCCTTCCTCAAACCTCCGGGCATGAGCCATGCGTCTGTGATAGCAATGCAGGGCTTGCTAGTAGCGTGCGGCATGCGTAGCAGCCTAGAGACCGTTCCCCTTGAGTAGCACAACGTCGTCATGCTGGTGATGTTCCTACGCTACTTCATCGTAGGCAAGCACTCGTGGTGACCCATAAATTAGTTATGTGGGGATAACTGCTTCTGCCCCATATACTGGGGAGAAGAGAGTCTGCCTTGTAGTTTGATTTGGTGTCATTCTAAGGGACCAAAGAACCACTCGTAGCTCGTCGATCCATCGCCGGCCGCTCTTCTGCAGTTTATCAAATGTTCTCATTTTGAGTCCTCGCAACACTTCAGTGTTCTCCCTCTCAGCTTGCGCGTTGCTCCTTGGATGAGCAACAGAGGCAAATGAGATTTTGCTTCTGAGGGCATGAACGTATTGCATGAAGGCATGGCTCGTGAATTGGGTGCCGTTATCAGTGATGATCCGTGCAGGGACTCCGAAGCGACACACCAATCCTTTCAATAACTTGATAGCTGACTGAGCAATCACCTTTCTCACAACCTCTACTTTCGGCCACTTTGTAAACTTGTCGATTGCAATGAACAAGAATTCAAAGCCCCTGGTAGCACGGGGGAAAGGGCCTAAGATGTCAAGCCCCCAGACGGAAAATGACCATGACAAAGGGATTGTCTGAAGAGCTTGGGTAGGTAGATCGATATTCTTGGAATGAAACTGGCAGGCTTCACATTTTGTGACCAACTCAGCTACATCTTGGAGGGCTGTGGGCTAGTAAAATCCTTGTCGGAAGGCTTTTCCCACCATAGCCCTCGATTTGATGCGTGAGCCGCACATGCCTTTGTGTATCACTGCCAACAGTTCCTTTCCTTCTTCTGGCCAAATGCACTTCAATTTCACACCGTTGGGCCTCCTTCTATATAGCGTGTTGTCAATGAACTAATACATATTGGGCCTCCGGGCTACTCTTTTAGCTTCTTCTTGCTCTTTGGGAAGTTCTCCTGTTTGGAGGAAATGGACTATGTGCCGCGCCCAGGTTGGAGCCTGAGGCTCAGCAACAAGGACTAGCGACATCTCCTCGTTCGTGGGAGCGCATCCCTCGATCGTAGGGACCGGTGGTCTAGCGGGAGGGTGCAGCTCAGCGGACGAAGGGGAGTTGTTCCTGCCAAACTCTCTGTCGGGAGACTTTGGAGGTTCTACCGGGAGAGGCCTGCTGGAGTCTAGTTTCCTCCTCTTTTTGGCCATTGTTGCTGGGGATACGGAGGGCTGAGTTAGATGGAGAACAAAAGTCCCTGGTTCCACAGGGAGTTTTTGTGCAGCGCACTTTGACATATGACCAGCAATGTTGTTTTCCGCACGGGGTACATGCTCTGTTTGCAATCCGTCAAAGCGCTCCTCCAACTTTCTCACTTCTTCAACGTATGCCTCCATCAATGTACTTTGGTAATCCATATTCACTTGTCTCACCACAAGTTGTGAGTCTCCGCGGATGATCAGCTTCTTGATCCCCAGTTCTGTTGCAATCCTGAGCCCAGCAAGGAGCCCTTTGTATTATGTTGTATTTTTGGTAGCCTTCTCCCAAGGAAAATGCATTTGGACGACGTACTTGAGGTGCTCCTCAGTGGGGGCAATGAGAAGCACGCCAGCCCTTGCACCCTGTAGGGAGAAGGCACCATCGAAATACATAATCCATTCTTGGGGTGCTTCCTTGCTGGGAATAACTGTCTCCAATACTTCATCAAGGGTTGGTGTCCATTCTGTAATAAACTCTGCCAATGCTCTGCTCCGAATAGTTGACGTGCTCTCAAACTTCAAACCAAAGCTGGATAACTCCAATGCCCACTCCACTATTCCGCCGGTGGCCTCGAGGTTTCTGAGTATCGTTGCAAAGAGAAGCGGGTGACAACAATGATCTTGTGGGCTTGGAAGTAGTGGCGCAGTTTCCTAGAGGCCATGACGAGGCCAAAAATCAACTTTTGTATGCTAGAATACCTCAACCTCGCCCCCTACAATAGGGAGCTGACGAAGTATACTGGACGCTGCACCACTTTCCTCCTTGCCGCAACCTTGGGACTGTCTCCGCTGTCTTGCTCTTCCTTGTCTTGGACTGCATCTGACCTTGCCGGGGTGTGTTTGCTTTCCTCTGCGGAGGGAATAACGGTTGTGATTGCCACACCATCCACTTCCCGCTGCGCCACCAGTTGATGCCGCTTGAAGCTACGTCGATATTTCCTCAAAGATGAAGGAATGATGCAGCACATCGGTCGTAGGTATTTCCCACAGATATGAAACCAAGGTTGTCGAACCAGTAGGAGAACCAAGCAACACAACGTAAACAACCCCTGCACACAAATAAAAATCATCGCAACCTGACGTGTTAAAGGAGTTATCAATCCCTTTCGGGTAATGGCGCCTCAAACGGTGCATGGACGGGAGAAAGTTGTGATAGATTGACTAATAGATTGCAAATAAAATAAAGTGCAGCAAATTATTCTTGTATTTTTGGTTTAATAGATCTAAAAATAAAATAAAGGGAAAAATAGATCGCATAGGCAAATATATGAGAAAGAAAACCTGGGGACCGTAGGTTTCACTAGTGGCTTCTCGAGAGAAATAGCAAACGGTGGGTAAAAAAATTACTATTGGGCAATTGATAGAACCTCAAATAATTATGACGATATCCAGGCAATGATCATTAGATAGGCATCACGTCCAAGATTAGTTGACGGTGTCCTGGACTAGGGGGTACTCACCACGTCGTCTCCCGGTCAGTTAGATTGGGCCGAGGACCCCCATTGCCGTATACTCATGGGCCAGTTCGGACAATTGCCGCATACATGGAAGATTCCACAAGACTTTGTGATCAAGACAAGGACTCCTCCCCACCGGCGTATTCGGCTAGGACTCTTGTTATCCTAGGCCTCGGGTGCATTATATAAACCGAGGCCAGGCTAGTCGATAGATCATATACAACAATCATACCATAGGCTAGCTTTTACGGTTTAGCCTCTCCGATCTTGTGGTAGATCAACTCTTATAATATCCATATCATCAAGAATAAATCAAGCAGGACATAGGGTTTTACCTTCATCAAGAGGGCCCGAACCTGGGTAAAATTTCGTGTCCCCTGCCTCCTGTTACCATACGGCCTAGACGCATAGTTCGGGACCCCCTACCCGAGATCCGTCGGTTTTGACACCGATATTGGTGCTCTCGTTGAGAGTTCCGCTATGTGATCGACAAAAGGATCGATAGCTCGCCTGCAGATCAACTGTGACTTCGGCATCTTCGTCACCAGCTCGAGTGGTCACCTTGGTTCGACCAAGGACTGTGCCCTACCTCCAATCGTCATGTTCGGATGAGGGCCTTTATAAACATCAACTCCGATCTCTATCAAGATCATGGAGGAATCATCCAGGGAGCCCAGGGGCTCAACGTCAACATTGCCCTCGGGCGACCGTGCTGTTTTTCTGGACAGCAAACTTGTGTCCGCCGCCACCGCCTCCTCAAGTGTCTTTTTAACGATTGCTTCAGTGGAATTGTGCGGAATTGAGTTTACAACAACCCTAGAAAATTTCGTCAAGTTCCGATGGAGGAATCTCTGGCAATCGACGATATACCAGAGCCCTATCAAATCTGAACGGGAATCTGGATGAGTTTAGGGCGTGGTGTCCAGCTTCTAGCTCGGACGTCCTTTGGAAGATCCAACCGTTGATCTGCTGCGGAATTCCTACATCTACGACCTCTCAAAATTTCAGCTCGATCCGACCGTCCAAACTCCGGGAATCTTCCGATTAGTGCATCACTTTTCGGATCTATTTCCTGCGCGAAAACGAATCCGACCCGAGTTCGTCTTTTTTATGAACGGGATTTCGGACATTCTTTTGAAGGAAGTTTTGTATGGGGTATTGTGTTTTGTTCCCGAACACATCCCACTAACTTTAAGATCTTTTGAACATGATCTTCAACATCATGCTGGTGTCAAACCAGTCCGGCAATATTGCTCCACGGCTGCCGACCTGTGCTAGACACGTTGTCACTTTGTTGACCCAAGCTCAACTTCTTCGGATCATCACCTCGGCAAGCCAAACAAGAGTCCGACATCGCGAAGGATAAATCATCACCAACATCGCCGCCCCACGGATTACACGGAGCGGGCATACCGGCATCGCCGCACGATCGCTTCATCAAGCCGGCATCGACCACGTCACGACCTGCATCGGCAGGGACGCACTATTGCTTCTTTAAGCTGGTGTCCATCACGCCGACCTACTTCGACTCATCGGCTGACATCGAGGCTTCGACATCTCGGTTGGACCGGGGGCTTCGTCATCTCTTCATCAACCTACTCCGGAGACTTCGACGTCTCTAGCCGACCAGCTCCGTCACGTTAGCTAGGCCGAGGGCTTTGCCTCGGCAAGCCAACCTTTGCCAGCATCGCCCTGTCGCCGCTTTATCGCCCATCAGGCAATGGGTGTGCGGATCGAGTCCTAATTTTGGGAATCACCTTTCTTCGGATTGCTACAACAAATAAACTAGGTGCTATTAATCCCAGTATTTTTTTTACTTGTTTGGGTTCATTTTTCCCAAGGAATTATTACTCTGATTTGTCCATCATCTGTACACAGGTCTATCAAATGATGGCCGCATTAACGATGGTCGCGTGGTAGTTCGGTTAGTTTCCATAAATAGTCCGACAAACGCCGCATCCGGAACTCAGACCAACCTGTGAATTCAGGCTTCGCCACGCCTTTACCGCATCACGCCGACGCCCATGGATCGACATTGACTTTTGCGCCAGGCCATATTTCTTTTATTACTCACTTTGCATAAATTATTTATTATGCAACAATTTTTTAATTATTATTATTACTATTATCTCCGGTTTGCACTATTTTTTGTGCACAGGAAAATGATCCGGGGGCTTCGGCGTCACTCTGCCGGCCTGCATTGACCGTGCTATGTCACCACTTCGGGTGTCGAGCTCTCCGCTCCGCCACCTCGGGACCGGCTTGGGATATGGAACCTTGTCCCTCATCAAGCTCGGACCGTGTCATCAATGCCGAACACATTAACCAGCTAAGTCGCTTTCATGCTCAAAGTTTTAATTTTTAACTTGTGTTCGGTTCGACCAAGCATTATACTTTTTTGGCAAAAGTTGCTTGTAAAAAATCTCCTTATCAGAACTTTATTTGTGGCATGCAAATTCAAGTACCCCGTTTACTTGGGGGCTTCCTTCATGAAGCTTTTTCCTCTTGCATATGATTATACTTGTACGGCTTTGTTCCTTGTTCGTGTATTACGCCACAATATGCACCATATTGACTTAAGCAATTTGCAAGCTGGGTTGCCTGGCTCCTGTGCTTACCCCTACGTTCCCGATTGTTCGGCTAGGAAGTAAAGGGAGCACCTCTGCGATTGTCACGACCGGGTCCTCCGAGCTCTGACCTCAGACTGGGTGAAGCCGAAAGCTAGCGCTCTTATTGTTTTCAATCATGGTTGGCACACAATGGAACTCATGAGTACAAAAAATCTATTGCACAAGTCTCATAGTAATAATGAGCACCGAAGAAAGGTATCGGTGGGGGTACTATTTTCTTCGAAGATGCTTCTTGCACTTCGTCTGTAATATAGCATAAGTTCCCTGAGCGCGATTTGTCTGTTATACCCTTATGGCCCGATTGCCTGGTTATCGGAAACACTGTCGATATTCTCGACAGGTGGAGTACATAACACTTTTTGGTCCTTGATCGAAGAGGGAGAAGCCGACGGTCGGTTAAGACGCGTTTAAAGTTCGGGTGAACAAAGATATGATATTAGTACTTCGGTACATACAATCATTATACATAAAATTCTTTTTACCCAAGTCACTTGGGGGCTCTTAAATTTATATGAGCCGTTTTATAATAAGTGTTCTTCTTCTTAGTCATTGCAAAGTTTTTCTTACTATTATTATTTATCACTCCTCTTTTCGACACAAGTGTGTGGTCACTAGCCGGGGAGCCTAATTTCTCTCTCAAAGCCACTAGAGTTTAGTTTGCTAAACTGGCCTAATGGGAAGTACTCCGCCTTCGGGATAGCAGGTTGAAGCCGTAGGCTGACCCGCTTGAAGTCTTGAGATAGGATGTGTCATGTTAAAGCACGACAGAAGCACTTTTTTTCTAAGACCAATTTTCAGATTGGCACCGAACACTTGATCTTGTTCGGACGTCAAGTTTTTACTGACATTTTTTTGGTTTTCCAAGCCTATGGCACTTTTAAACTATTTGTGTGTTTTTCAGCACAAGTCTCGCAGTGCAACGCCGACACCTTTAGAGATTCGGCAAAAATATTCTCGGATATTGCTATATATGCATTGGTTTCGAATTGTGTCTTCGGTCAATAGTTGGGTTGCCCGGCTCCTGCACTTGCTTCCTACGTTCCGCTTTGTTCGGGTAGGCGTGTAAAGGGAGAACCACTGCGATTGTGCTTCCAGCTCACATGGTTAAGCACCTCAGTGGAGAAAGCCGAAAACTGACTGTCACAATAAGCGTAAAATGGTCTGCGATTCGATGACTGTGTTAAATGACGGGCCATTCATAACAATGGCTGAAGTGTTTATGGCTTGACCTCGATTGTCGCCGAACACTACCGGGGGCTATTTAACTGGCCTCCCAAACTATATCCTCGATATTTTGCTCTTACATTAGAGCTGAGGTTTCATGATCATGCTTAGCATGACAACCCAAAGAAAGGAACCGATAGCAGGACTATTTTCTTTGGAAGACATTTCTTATGTTAAACAGTAATATAACATATCTCTCTGCGTACCTTTGTTTATAAAACCGTATGGCCAGATTGCCTTATTTGTCGTAAATCTTTGCCCTCATAAAGGCTTTATAAAGTAAGACAAACACTCCTCGGCTACTGGCCGAGGAGGTGGAAGCCGATGGTCGGTCAACAAAGTTTTGTACAATGTGGATCCGAGCATTAAATGACGTGAAGTACTTGGATACATAGAGTCATTACACATAATTTGTGACTTTACTATGGATATCGATCCTTAATTCGGCCACCCGTGCCCGCATTAAGGCTCGGGGGCTACTAGGCTTCAGGCTTATTATTTAAAAATATTAAAGGGGCACATCGATCCCTTGATCTGGTGTTGCCACCCGACCAGTGTCTCAGGGGCTACTGCATTGCCTGTCCAATGCAGAAAATTTTATGTGCAATATAGTTTCCGAGGAGATTTTGATCCTCAGGTTGGTCGGCCGCACCCAACCCGAGTCTCAAGGACTGAGCACGCCGCTTTTAGTGTCCCGAAGTATTCTGCCGAGCTAGGACTTGATCCTCAGGCCGATTTTGCAAATCAACCTGAGTCTTAGTGGCTACTGGGATCAGCGGTCTTACGTCATCCTTCAGGTGCATCTCGGGTTTTAGACCGATACACACCTTGAGGGCTACTGGCTATATATCTCGGCAGAGAATAAATTGCACCAATAAAAAATATTTACAATAAATTAGCCCGCGGTAGGGGTGGTGCACCACCTCGGAAGTAGTCCGGCATAAAGCTCGGGCGCTAGTGGCTGGCTCCATAGAGGGCATTTCCAGCATTAAGCTCGGTTAAAATCCTTCAACTTTTTTGAACCAAGGTGATATAACACCTCGGATATAGTCCGACGTTGGAGCTCGGATACATTCCGGCGTTGGAGCTCGGAAAGCAGTCCGGCGTTGGTGCTCGGCTGCAAAAGATAACTCGAATGCAGTCCGGCATTGGAGCTCGGACGCAAGAGGACACTGCCTCCCGGGAACAACTTCAAACCCGAGGTGTGGCATAGAAATAACCAGGCATTGGTAAAGGCCGGAAACTTAAACGGGCTCCTCGGATACCCAACGTGTAAACTCGTCGAATGCATTTCGGTGATCCTCAAGATCGAAGACGAGAAGATTTGTTGAACCAGTTTTCAAGATAGACAACCGAAGATGAAGAACAGTTCGGAAGAATCGAGGAGCGTCCCGAACTTGAAGACCGGTTTAGGGGGCTTCTGACTGTGTCCTGGACTAAGGGGTACTCACCACGTCGTCTCCCGGTCAGTTAGATTGGGCCGAGGACCCCCATGGCCGTATACTCATGGGCCAGTTCGCACAGTCGCTGCATACATGGAAGATTCCACAAGACTTGGTGATCAAGACAAGGACTCCTCCCCACCAGCTATTCGGCTAGGACTCTTGTTATCCTAGGCCTCGGGTGCATTATATAAACCGAGGCCAGGCTAGTCGATAGATCATATACAACAATCATACCATAGGCTAGCTTTTAGGGTTTAGCCTCTCCAATCTCGTGGTAGATCAACTCTTGTAATACCCATATCATCAAGAATAAATCAAGCAGGACGTAGGGTTTTACCTCCATCAAGAGGGCCCGAACCTGGGTAAAACTTCGTGTCCCCTGCCTCCTGTTACCATCCGTCCTAGACGCACAGTTCGGGACCCCCTACCTGAGATCCACCGGTTTTGACACCGACATTAGTAGACCGACTCCTGCCTGCATCTACTACTATTACTCCACACATCGATCGCTATCCAGCATGCATCTAGTGTATTAAGTTCATGGAAAAACAGAGTAATGCAATAAGAACGATGACATGATGTAGACGAGATCCGTTTATCTATGGCGGTAGATATAGATCCCATCTTTTTATTCTTAGTAGTAACGATACATACGTGTTGGTTCCCTTTCTGTCACTGGGACAAAGCACCGTAAGATCGAACCCACTACCGGGCACCTCTTCCCATTGCAAGATAAATAGATCAAGTTGGCCAAACAAAACCCAAATATCGAAGAAGAAATACGAGGCTATAAGAGATCATGCATAAAAGAGATCAAAGAAACTCAAATACTTTCATGGATATAAAAAGATAGATCTGATCATAAACTCAAAGTTCATAGATCGCAACAAACACACCACAAAAGAGTTACATCATATGGATCTCCAAGAGACCATTGTATTGAAAATCAAGAGAGAGAGATGAAGTCATCTAGCTACTAACTACGAACCCGAAGGTCTATAAAGAACTACTCACGCATCATCAGAGAGGCAGCAATGGAGGTAGTGAACCCCATCCGAGATGGTGTCTAGATTGGATCTGGTGGTTTTGGACTCTGTGGCGGCTGGATGAATATTTCATCGACTCCCCTAGGGTTCTGAGATTTTGGGGGTATTTACAGAGAAAACAGGCAGTCCAGGGGCACCCGAGGTGGGCACAACCCACCAGGGCGCGCCTGGGCCTCCTGGCGCGCCCTAGTGGGTTGTTCCCTCCTCGGGACTCCCCCAAGGTGCAAACAGGGCCCAACATTTTCCTTATGGTCCATAAAAAAATCTTTGTAAAGTTTCATGGCATTTGGACTCCGTTTGATATTGATTTTCTGAAATCTTGAATGCTGGCTTTATATAATTACGACAACAAGAGCAAACAGAGTTTGTAAAAGTTTTTCTTTATCACTTTCAGTTTATCAACTGAATTGCTTGAGGACAAGCAAAGGTTTAAGCTTGGGGGAGTTGATACGTCTCCGTCGTATCTACTTTTCCAATCACTTTTGCCCTTGTTTTGGACTCTAACTTGCATGATTTGAATGGAACTAACTCGGACTGACGCTGTTTTCAGCAGAATTACCATGGTGTTATTTATGTGCAGAAACAAACATTCTCGGAATGACCTGAAACTTCATGAAGCAACTTTTTGGAAAATATAAAAAATACCTGTAAAAGATGAAGGCCAGGGGGCCCACCACCTGTCCGCGAGGGTGGGGGCGCGCCCCCTACCTCGTGGGCCCCCCTGGAGCTCCTCCGACTCCAACTCCAACTCTATATATTGTGTTTCGGGGAGAAAAAAATCAGAGAGAAGAATTCATCGCGTTTTACGATACGGAGCCGCCGCCAAGCCCTAAAACCTCTCGGGAGGGCTGATCTGGAGTCCGTTCGGGGCTCCGGAGAGGGGAACCCGTCTCCATCATCATCATCATCATCAACCATCCTCCATCACCAATTTCATGATGCTCACCACCGTGCATGAGTAATTCCATCGTAGGCTTGCTGGATGGTGATGGGTTGGATGAGATCTATCATGTAATCGAGTTAGTTTTGTTAGGGTTTGATCCCTAGTATCCACTATGTTCTGAGATTGATGTTTCTATGACTTTGCTATGCTTGATGCTTGTCACTAGGGCCCGAGTGCCATGATTTCAGATCTGAACCTATTATGTTTTCATCAATATATGAGAGTTCTTGATCCTATCTTGCAAGTCGATAGTCACCTATTATGTGTTATGATCCGTTAACCGCGAAGTGACAATAATCGGGATACTTACGGGTGATGACCGTAGTTTGAGGAGTTCATGTATTCACTATGTGTTAATGCTTTGTTCCGGTACTCTATTAAAAGGAGGCCTTAATATCCCTTAGTTTCCGTAAGGACCCCGCTACCGCGGGAGGGTAGGACAAAAGATGTCATGCAAGTTCTTTTCCATAAGCACGTATGACTATATTCGGAATACATGCCTACATTACATTGATGAACTGGAGCTAGTTCTGTGTCACCCTAGGTTATGACTGTTACATGATGAACCGCATCTGACATAATTCTCCATCACCGATCCATTGCCTACGAGCTTTCCATATATTGTTCTTCGCTTATTTACTTTCCCGTTGCTATTTCTACCATCACTACAATATACCAAAAACATTACTTTACTATTGTTACCTTTTGCTACTATTACCACTACTATCATATTACTTTGCTACTTAATACTTTGCTGCAGATACTAAGTTTCCAGGTGTGGTTGAATTGACAACTCAGCTGATAATACTTGAGAATATTCTTTGGCTCCCCTTGTGCCGAATCAATAAATTTGGGTTGAATACTTTACCCTCGAAAACTATTGCGATCCCCTATACTTGTGGGTTATCAAGACTATTTTCTGGCGCCGTTGCCGGGGAGCATAGCTCTATTCTTTGAGTCACTTGGGATTTATATCTGCTTATCATTATGAAGAACTTGAAAGATCTAAGAACTAAGATTTATCCCTCAACTACGAGGGGAGGTAAGGAACTGCCATCTAGCTCTGCACTTGATTCACCTTCTGTTTTGAGTAAGCTTGCGACACCTAAACCTGCTTCTGCTATTTGTTCTGATATGTCGCATGTTATTGATGATGCCACTTCAGCTATACATGATACTTATGATGAAACTACTTCTACGCTTGATACTACTGTTCCACTTGGTGAATTTCTTGATGAACAACTTGCTAGGGCTAGAGAGATTGAAAATATTGAATCTGATAATACTAATGAAATTGATGATGAAGACTTGCCTGTTATTCCTGAGGGTTATGTTTTTGATAAAGAAGCTTCTTTAGCTATTTTATCTTGCAAAGATAGATACGAACTCAAGAGGTTATAAGCTAAATGGAATAAGCAATCTCTAAATGCTAGAATGAAACCTGACCCTGCTTTTGCTACTTCACCTATCTATGTTACCAATAAGGATTATGAATTCTCTGTTGATCCTAATATAATTACTTTGGTTGAATCTGATCCTTTTCATGGCTATGAATCTGAAACTGTTGTGGCACATCTTACTAAATTAAATGATATAGCTACCCTGTTCACTAATGATGAGAGAACTCGCTACTTTTATATCCTTAAAATATTTCCGTTCTCATTAAAGGGTGATGCTAAGATATGGTTTAATTCTCTTGATCATGGTCGTGTGCGTAGTCCCTAGGATATGATTTATTACTTCTCTGCTAAATATTTCCCTGCTCATAAGAAACAAGCTGCTTTAAGGGATATATATATAATTTTGTGCAAATTGAAGAAGAGAGTCTCCCACAAGCTTGGGGGAGGCTTCTCCAATAACTTAATGCTTTGCTTGATCATCCTCTTAAGAAAAATGAAATACTTGATATCTTCTATAATGGACTAACCGATGCCTCCAAAGATTACTTGGATAGTTGTGTCGGTTCTGTTTTCAGGGAAAGAACACCGAATGAAGATGAAATTCTATTGAATAATATGTTGACAAATGAAAATAATTGGACACCTCCGGAGCCAATTCCTGAGCCTATTCCTAAACCAACTTCGAAGAAGAGGGGTATTCTATTTCTCAGTCCTGAAGATATGCAAGAGGCAAAGAAATCTATGAAAGAAAAAGGTATTAAAGCTGAAGATGTTAAGAATTTACCTCCTATTGAAGAAATACATGGTCCTAATTTACCGCCTGTTGAAGAAACATATGATCTTAATCCTTTATCTATTGAAGAAACTCATGGTCTTGATAACCCGACACAGGTAGTAAAGGTAAATTCTCTCTATAGATATGATAAAGCTGAAATCCCATTTACTAAGTTTGTTAGCCCATACTTAGATGAGTTTGATAAATTTATGGTTAAGCAAGAAGATTTTAATTCTTATTTTGGTAGACAATTGAAATACAATTCAAATATGCTTGAACACTTGGGTAATTATATGGCTAATGTCAAAGGTGAACTTAAACTTATTAGTAAACATGCTTCTATGGTTACCACTCAAGTAGAACAAGTACTTAAATCTCAAAATGATTTGCTCAATGAATTGAATAGTAAGAATAATGATAATGCTGTTAGAGTTATGAATAGAGGTGGTAAAATGACTCAGGAACCTTTGTATCCTGAAGGCCACCCTAAGAGAATTGAGCAAGATTCTCAGAGAAATAATATAGATGCACCTAGTCCTTCTAAAAGGAAGAAAACGAAAAATGATAGGACTTTGCATGCTTCTAGTGAACCTGTTATTGAAACACCTGAGAATCCAAATGATATTTCTATTTCTGATGCTGAAACTCAATCTGGTAATGAACCTGAAACTAGTAATAATGTTAATGATAATGTTCATGATGATGCTCAACCTAGTAATGATAATGATATAGAAATTGAACCTGCTGTTGATCTTGATAACCCACAATCAAAGAATCAACATTATGATAAGAAAGACTTTGTTGCTAGGAAACATGGTAAAGAAAGAGAACCATGGGTTCAGAAACCCATGCCTTTTCGTCCCAAATTATCCAAGAAAAAGGATGATGAGGATTTTGAGCGCTTTGCTGAAATGATTAGACCTATCTTTTTGCGTATGCGATTAACTGATATGCTCAAAATGAATCCTTATGCTAAGTATATGAAATATAATGTTACAAATACGAGAAAGATACCGGAAGCTGAAATTTCCACCATGCTTGCTAATTATACTTTTAAGGGTGGAATACCAAAGAAACTTGGAGATCCAGGAGTACCCACTATACCATGCTCCATTAAAAGAAACTATGTTAAAACTGCTTTATGTGATCTTGGAGCCGGTGTTAGTGTTATGCCTCTCTCTTTATATCGTAGACTTGATTTGAATAAGTTGACACCTACTGAAATATCTTTGCAAATGGCTAATAAATCAACTGATATACCTGTCGGTATTTGTGAGGATGTGCCTGTTGTAGTTGCAAACGTTACTATTTTAACGGACTTTGTTATTCTTGATATTCCCGAGGATGATAGTATGTCTATTATTCTCGGAAGACCCTTTTTGAATACTGCAGGGGCTGTTATTGATTGCACTAAAGGCAATGTCACTTTTCATGTTAATGGTAATGAGCATACGGTACACTTTCCGAGGAAACAACCTCAAGTTCATAGTATCAACTCTATTGGAAACATTTCATCGATTATATTTGGAGGTTTTGAATTTCCTCTTCCTACTATCAAGAAGAAATATGATATCCTTATTATTGGGGATGTCCATATCCCCGTTGAGGTAACATACTGTTATTCGAAATTTCTCCGGTTCCATGTTATTCGGAATGAGTTAGTTAACAAGACTTGATCAACCTTCTTAGTGGATTCCTTTTGATGAGCATGAGATGGATGAAACTAGAAGGCACAACTTTCTGTACCCCACTTTTACTTTCTTTTATTTATGTTAAATAAAATAAAAATAGTATTTTTCTATCTGTTATCTGATTATCCATGCAATATAAAAATACCCCGAAAATAAAATTTCTCCAAATGCCCTGAAATTTAAATATGATTTTTTCTAGAATATTTGAGAATATTTGGCACTGAGAACACAGGAGGGGGGGTCAACCACCTGCCCACGAGGGTGGGGGGTGCGCCCTACCCCCTGGGCATGCCCCCCTGCTTCGTGGGCCCACGATGGCCCTCCTCCACTTATCCTTTCACCCACACACTCCTTCTTCCTCCCACAAACACGAATAACCAGCTCAAACCCGAGTCCAAGCTCATTTTGCTGCCATTTTCTATCTCCTTGCTAAAAGCACCTCTCACAAAACTACTTGGGGGGATTGTTCCTTGGTATGTGACTCCTCCATTGGTCCAATTAGTTTTTGTTCTAGTGCTTTATTCATTGCAAATTTTTTCTACTTAGGTGACCCTGTTCTTGAGCTTGCATGTCAAATTTATATGGTCAAAAGTAGTTTTGATGCATGATATAGGCCCTAGGCACTTGTAGGAGTAGTTGCTATCAATATTATTGAGTTTGGTTTATTTTTATTTTGAAGTAACTAAAAAGTTTCAGAATTTTTCAGAGGAAGAAAAATGCTTAGGAAAATGTTCCAAGGTGGTTCCTCAAGGAAGCAAGGACCCAGGCTTGCAATGCGTCATGCTGATGATGAGCCACCAAGAGACGCTCGAGTGTGTTTTTGAGTGGCCTTCTGAAAACTTTATGGATCGAGCAGGAATTAAGGAAGAATTCAACGCATATTTGCGTAACGCTGATCTTGTGAGCTTCGAGAAAGAGAAGTGCAGCCAGTATCACAATCTCACTAGTTCCATTCTGAGGAGGTTTGAATTTTCATCTTCACATAATTCTCCAACAGTCCTGTTTGATCTTTATGAAAATTCTTATACTATGGACTTAGAGGATTTTACCACTGCTTGCAAACTTCCACAATGGGGTAGTATAAGGGATCCTCGCAAATCTGAATTTAGAGATTTTCTTGCTAGCATAACTGTGGGGGGATCTAGAGATATTACACAAGCTACCATAGGGAGCATTCACTTTCCTGCTATACATTATTTTGCTCTCTTCATAGGTAGATGCATTAATGGTAAAGATGAGGCATGTCATATGTCTGTCCCTGACCTCAGCATTCTTAGGAGTGCTGTGTTAGGAGATAAATCTTATAATTTGGGAGCCATTGTTGCACGTAGGTTGCATCTTAATAGATTTAATGGAGATTTCTTTGGAGGAATTTATGCAACCCGCATAGCTAATTTTCTTGGTGTAGCCATACGCGAAGATGATATTGAATTACCCCCTGATTACCTAGACTTTAATGCTATGGTTCACCACCAGTTTGTTGAGAGGAATGAATCACCTCTCCAGTATCGACTAATCTTTGACAGACACCGTGCTGTCCATATTACTCTCCCTGCTCCTGCCTTCTTTGATCATCAGGAAAAGGAAGATATGTTATTACCAAAGAGGAGGCAGATGAGTACGAGAGGAGAGCGGAGGCCGCTCGTCGCCACGCTGCAGCTCAGGAGGCGATAGCCGCTGCATCTCAGTACGACCCCAACTTTTACTATGGATATCAGCCAGGCCAGCCGTGGCCATAGACCAACTTAGGCCAAAAGCCTAAGCTTGGGGGAGTACGTATTTCCCACCGACATTACATTTATGCTCACACACTCATTGCCAAATGTCGGTGCTCATACTTTTTAATTGTATCATCCATGCTAGTTTATTTTCTTTTTATGCTTTCTTCTTGTGTGTTAAATAAACCTTAAGAAAAACAAAAAAAATTAGTTGTAACTTTTAATTAGTTTAATTTCCATGCTTGTAGTAGTAATTAAAAAGAAAACCCAAAAAGATTTCATGTTCTTCTTTTGCCTGTTGGGAGCTTTCCCGTGTAAATAGTTTTATTTCTTTCTTTTCTTTGGGGGTCGATAGGAGAAGACCTTAATTAAATTGTTGAAGTGGCTCTTGTATGCATAATTGTTGATATGACAAAAGAGCCCATATTGCCTTGTCTTCTCATGTTTATTGAATGCTTGCAGATTCCATCTTAGTCCAATGCATGTGCACTATTATTATTATTCACATCGTTCGGTCGTGCAAGTGAAAGGCAATTATGACGATATATGATGGACTGACTGAGATGAGAAAAGCTGGCATGAACTCGAACTCTTTTTTTGTAAATATGATTAGTTCATCGTTCCTGATTCAGCCTATTATGAATAAACATGTTTGCAATGACAACTAGAGATCATAGTTTCTTGTGCCATGCTTGATTAGCTATGAGTTATAATGGTTTACCTTGCGTGGCAACATGCTATTAAAATGGTTGTGATGTGGTATGATAGGGTGGTATCCTCCTCTGAATGATTTAAGTGACTTGACTTGGCACATGTTCACGCATGTAGTTGAACCAAAATCAACATAGGCTTCACGATATTTATGTTCATGGTGGATTATATCCTACTCATTCTTGCATTCGATGTTGATTAATTTTAATGCATGTTCATGACTGTTGTCGCTCTCTAGCTAGTCGCTTCCCAGTCTTTTGCTAGCCTTCACCTGTACTAAGTGGGAATATTGCTTGTGCATCCAACTCCATAAACCCCAAAGTTATTCCATATGAGTCCACCATACCTACCTATATACAATATCTACCTGCCATTCCAAGTAAATTTGTATGTGCCAAACTCTAAACCTTCAAATAAATATCCTGTTTTGTATGCTCGAATAGCTCATGTATCAACTAGGGATGTCCGTATCTTCCATGTTAGGCGGGTTATTCTCAAGAGGAGTGGATTCCGCTCCTCACTCACGAGATAAATGGCTGGTCACCGGGATGCCCAGTCCCATGCTTTATGCAAATCAAATCAAAATAATTGCAAACAAAACTCCCCCTGGGACTCTTGTTAGTTGGAGGCACTCATTGTTTCGAGCAAGCCATGGATTGATGCTTGTTGGTGGAAGGGGGAGTATAAACTTTACCATTCTGTTTGGGAACCGCCTATAATGTGTGTAGCATGGAAGATATCGCCATCTCTTGGTTGTTATGTTGACAATGAAAGTATACTGCTCAAAATAATATTCACCTCTATTTCAAAACCGAGCTCTGGCACCTCTACAAATCCCTGCTTCCCTCTGCGAAGGGCCTATCTATTTACTTTTATGCTGAGTCATCATCCTCTTATTAAAAGGAACCAGTTTGAGAGCACCGCTGTCATTTGCATTCATTATTGTTAGTTTACATTGAGTATGAATTGACTGGATCTCTTTTACCATGAATTACAATGTCTAGTCAGTCCTTGGTCTTTAAAGGTGCTCTGCATTTATGTTTTGCGGTCTCAGAAAGGACTAGCGAGATACCATCTTGTTATATCATATTATGATTGTTTTGAGGAAGTGTTGTCATCCGAGATTTATTATTATTGCTCGCTAGTTGATTATGCTATTGATATGAGTACACTTGAGACCTAAGCGTTATTGTGAATGTGGTTAGTTATAGTCTTTGCTGAAAACTTGAATGTTGGCTTTACATATTTACAACAACAAGAGCAAACAGAGTTTGTAAAAGTTTTTCTTTATCACTTTCAGTTTATCAACTGAATTGCTTGAGGACAAGAAAAGGTTTAAGCTTGGGGGAGTTGATACGCCTCCGTCGTATCTACTTTTCCAAACACTTTTGCCCTTGTTTTGGACTCTAACTTGCATGATTTGAATGGAACTAACCCGGACTGACACTGTTTTTAGCAGAATTACCATGGTGTTATTTATGTGCAGAAACAAACGTTCTCGGAATGACCCGAAACTTCACGGAGCAACGTTTTGGAAAATATAAAAATACCTGCAAAAGATGAAGGCCAGGGGGCCCACCACCTGTCCACGAGGGTGGGGGCACGCCCCCTACCTCATGGGCCCCCTGGAGCTCCTCCGACTCCAACTCCAACTCTATATATTGTGTTTCAGGGAGAAAAAAATCAGAGAGAAGAATTCATCCCGTTTACGATACAGAGCCGCCGCCAAGCCCTAAAACCTCTCGGGAGGGCTGATCTGGAGTCCGTTCGAGGCTCCGGAGAGGGGAATCCGTCGCCATCGTCATCATCAACCATCCTCCATCACCAATTTCATGATGCTCACCGCCGTGCGTGAGTAATTCCATCGTAGGCTTGCTGGACGGTGATGGGTTGGATGAGATCTATCATGTAATCGAGTTAGTTTTGTTAGGGTTTGATCCCTAGTATCCACTATGTTCTGAGATTGATGTTGCCATGACTTTGCTATGCTTAATGCTTGTCAATAGGGCCCGAGTGCCATGATTTCAGATCTGAACCTGTTATGTTTTCATCAGTATATGAGAGTTCTTGATCCTATCTTGCAAGTCTATAGTCACCTATTATGTGTTATGATCCGTTAACCCCGAAGTGACAATAATCGGGATACTTATCGATGATGACCGTAGTTTGAGGAGTTCATGTATTCACTATGTGTTAATGCTTTGTTCCGGTACTCTATTAAAAGGAGGCCTTAATATCCCTTAGTTTCCGTAAGGACCCCGCTACCACAGGAGGGTAGGACAAAATATGTCATGCAAGTTCTTTTCCATAAGCACGTATGACTATATTCGGAATACATGCCTACATTACATTGATGAACTGGAGCTAGTTCTGTGTCACCCTAGGTTATGATTGTTACATGATGAACCGCATCCGGCATAATTCTCCATCACCGATCCATTGCCTACGAGCTTTCCGTATATTGTTCTTCGCTTATTTACTTTCCCGTTGCTATTGCTACCATCACTACAAAATACCAAAAACATTACTTTTACTACTGTCACCTTTTGCTACCGTTACCACTACTATCATATTACTTTGCTACTAAATACTCTGCTTCAGGTACTAAGTTTCCAGGTGTGGTTGAATTGACAACTCATATGCTAATACTTGAGAATATTCTTTGGCTCCCCTTGTGTCGAATCAATAAATTTGGGTTGAATACTTTACCCTCGAAAACTATTGTGATCCCCTATACTTGTGGGTTATCACGTATCAGCATCCCCAAGCTTAAATCCTACTCGTCCTCGAGTAGGTAATTGATAAAAATAGAATTTTTGATGTGGAGTGCTATTCATCATGTTATATCATATTCTTTTCTTTATATCATGGACATTTGGACTTTTATGTGATTCAAAGCAATAGTCTAGTTTTGATGTAATAATTTAGATACTCAAGCATATCAACAAGCAATCATGTCTTTCAAAATATCAACGCTAAAATAATTTATCCCTAGCCCATCATGCTCAAACATTGATCCATTCACGAAACACACTCAAATATTAACTACACCCAATACTTAAGTACGATCATATTGCCTCCTAGTTGGTGCTTTTATAAGATAAGATGGAGACTCAAATTCAAAATAAAAATTGCATAAAGTAAAAGATAGGCCCTTCGCAGAGGGGAGTAGGGATTTGTAGAGGTGCCAGAGCTCAAAGCGAAAAAATTGAGATAAAAACATTTTGGGAGGTGTATCCATCCCACCGACAAAAACAACTTAGAGTTCCCAATACTTTCCATGCATAGATATATCATAGGCGGTCCCCAAACAGAAAATAAAGTTTATTCCTTTTTCCACCATAACTTTCAGTTTCCATGGCTAGCTGTATCCACGGTTGCCCTCCATACCAACACTTTCCAAGGAATTTATTATTTGACAACATAAAGTAAATTCATTTGTTTTTGCATTTTGGGACTGGGCATCCCTAATACCTTTGCCTCACTCTCGTGCAATGACAAGTGAATAAACACTCATCTTGAGAATAACACATCTAGCATGGAAAATATTAGCCACCCCTCACCGCTCCACGAGCGAAACAAACACACAAAAGAGAAGTTTATTTTGAAAATTAGAGATGGCGCATGAAAATTTGCTTAGAATGACAAAAGAATACCGCATATAGGTAGATATAGTGGACTTGTGTGGCAAAAGTGGTTTAAAGGATTTTGGATGCACAAGTAGAGGTCATACTTAGTTCAAAATGAAGGCTAGCAAAAAGATTGGGAAGCGACCAACCAAGAAACGAATAATCTCATAAGCAAGCATTAAGCATAATTAACACCGAATAATGCACCACAAGTAGGATATAATTTCATTGCATGATTATTGACTTTCGTGCACGCATAGGGAATCACAAACCTTAACACCAATATTCTTACTAAAGCATAATTACTCATAAAGATGACTCACATATCACATCATCATATCTCAAAACTATTACTAAGAATCAAGTTTATTTTGTCCAATGATATTCATGACATTTTTTCTTTTTTATTTATCCTTCTTGGATATCTATCACTTTGGGACTAATTTTCATGTGTTGCTTTTCATAAGCTCAAACAAATATAAGTGAAGATCATGAGCATAACAAATTTTCTTTCTCTCAAAGTAACTTAAGTGAAGCAAGAGAGAATTTCTTCAAAATTTTACTAACTCTCAAATAAATCTAAGTGAAGCAAGAGAGCATTTCTTCAAAAATAACAAAGCACACCGTGCTCAAAAAGATATAAGTGAAGCACTAGAGCAAGTCCATTGCTCATAAAAAAATTAAGTGAAGCATAGAGAGCAATTATAACAAGTCAAGATATAATTTTGGCTCTCTCAAATAGGTGTGTCCAGCAAGGATTGATGACTTAAACACAAAATAAAACAAGAAAATACACATATCATACAAGACGCTCTAAGCAAAACACATATCATGTGACAAATGAAAATATAGTCTCGAGTAAAATACCGATAGTTGTTGGAAGATAGCGGGGATGCCACTCAGTGGCATCCCCAATCTTAGTTAGTTGCTCATTCTTGGATAATAGCTTGGGATGTCGGGGCATCCCCAAGCTTAGGCTCTTACATCCTTCCTTCATCCATCGTAAGATAACCCAAAACTTCAAAACTTCAATCACACAAAACTCAACAAAGCCTTCGTGAGATCCGTTAGTATAAGAATAATAAATCACTACTATAAGTGTTGTATCAAACCAATTCATATTTTTCTGTATTATATCTACTGTATTCCAACTTTTCTATGGCAAAAACTCATCAAAGAAAACAATAGAGTCATCAAAATAAGCACACAACACAAACAAAACAGAATCTGTCAAAACAGAACAGTCTGTAGCAATTTGACTATTTCGAATACTTCTCTAACTCAAAAAACTCTGAAAATTAGGACGACCTGAGAAATTTGTATATTGATCTATTGCAAGTGGAATAGGTATTTTATCGCTCTCTGGTAAAAAATGAAAAATAATTTCGTGAGCACAAAACTTTCTGTTTTTCAGCAAGATCAAACAACTATTGCCCAAGAAGATCCTAAAGGCTTTACTTGGCACAAACACTAATTAAAACACAAAAAACACAATCATAATAGTATAATAATTGTTCTAACACTCAAAAACAGAAAGCAAGAATAAATTTTATTCATTGGGTTGCCTCCCAACAAGCGCTATAGTTTTACGCCCTTAGCTAGGCATAAAGCAAGGATCTAAGTTTTGTCATCGTTGGTTCAAGATCCATAATATGCCCTCATGATTGATTCATAGGGTGGCATAATTCTAGTTCTAGGAAAGTGTTCCTTGCCCTTCCTCAAAGGAAATTGGAACTTAATATTGCCTTTTTTCATATCAATCACGACACCGATAGTGCGTAAAAACGGTCTACCAAGAATAATTGGACAAGACGGATTGCAATCAATATCAAGATCAATAAAATCTATGGTCACATAATTCCTATTTGCAAGAATAAGAACATCATTAATTCTTCCCATAGGCTTTTTAATAGTAGAATCCGCCAAGTGCAAATTCAAGGGACATTCTTCAAGATTGGTAAGACCAAGCACATCACATAAAGATTTCGGAATTGTAGAAACACTAGCACCCAAGTCACACAAAGCAAAACACTCATAATTTTTAATATTGACTTTGATAGTAGGTTCCCATTCATCATGCAATTTTCTAGGAATTGAAACTTATAATTCCAATTTTTCTTCAAGAGCTTTCATCATAGCATCAACAATATGTTTAGTAAAAGCTTTGTTTTGTTCATAAGCATGGGGTGAATTCATCATGGATTGCAACAAAGAAATACAATCAATCAAAGAGAAACTATCATAATTAAAGTCTTTGTAATCCAAAAGAGTGGGTGCATCACTAGCTAAAGTTTTGACCTCTCCAAACCCACTTTCATCATTTTTCTCAACAAGATTTTCACCCTCCAAAATATTGGGACGCCTTATACCTAAAGTTGACTCTTCCCCACTCCCTTGTTCATCATTCTTAACTTTACTAAACAAAGAACCAATAGAAGAGACGCCAATTATTTTAAGATCTTCATCATCTTTGCAAGAATAATCACTAGAAAAAGCTTTTTCTAAAAATTCTCTTTTAGCTCTAAGCATAGCAGTTCTTTTCTTACTTTCATCCATAGAAACATAAAGAGATTTAATTGATTCATCTACTTTAAGCACAAAAAAATTCATATTGAGATTTTCCACATCATGAGCAATTCTATCAACACTTCTAGACAAATCATCAATCTTACTCAACTTTTATTCTATGGAAGTGTAGAAAACTTTTTGTGTGTTGATAAATTCTTTAATATTATTCTCACGATCAGAGGTGTTCCTATTATTATTATAAGATTGATTTCCATAGGAATTACCATAATTATTATAGGAATTACTAGGAAAAGGCCTAGGATTAAAATTACCTCTATAAGCATTGTTGTTGAAATTATTGCGAGAAATAAAATTAACATCAATGGCATCACTATTTTTCTCAATGAAAGTAGACAAAGGCATGTCATTAGGATCAATAGGAGCACTTCTACTAGCAACCAATTTCACAAGAGCATCAACTTTTTCACTCAAAGAAGAAATTTCTTCAACCGAATTAACTTTTTTACTAGTAGGAGCCCTTTCGGTATGCCATTGCGAATAATTTGCAATGATATTGTCAAGCAATTTGGTGGATTCACCCAAATTAATTTCCATAAAAGTACCAGCCGCGAAAGAATCTAAAATATTACGAGAGACAAAATTCAATCCCGCATAAAAAATTTGTATGATCATCCAAAGATTTAACCCATGAGTTGGGCAATTCCTTAGCATCATTTTCATCCTTTCCCAAGATTGTGCAACATGCTCATGTTCAAGTTGCTTGAAATTTATGATATGGGTTCTAAGGGAAATAATTTTTGCGGGAGAAAAATACTTAGTGATAAAATCATCTTTGCACTTATTCCAAGAATCGATACTATTGCGAGGCAAAGAAGAGAACCAAATTTTTGCAGAATCACTCAAAGAAAACGAAAATAATTTCATTTTGACCACATCATTGTCCATAACTTTTTTCTTTTGCATATCGCATAATTCCATGAAGGTATTAAGATGGGACGTGGCATCCTCATTAGGAGTACCAGAAAATTGGTCTTTCATAACAAGATTCAACAAAGCAGTATTAATATCACAAGTCTCCGCACTAGTGGCGGGAGGAGCAAGCGGAGTGCCAATAAAATAATTGTTGTTGGTATTTGAGAAATCGCATAACTTGGTGTTCTCTTGAGTCATGGTGACCACACAACAAGATTGCACTCAAAATAGATCCAGCAACAAAACGGCAAACGGAAAAAGAGAGGAGAATAAAACGACAAATTTTTGTGAAGTGGGGGAGAGGAAATGAGAGGCAAATGGCAAATAATGTAAATTGCAAGGAGATGAGATTTGTGATTAGGAACCAGGCTATGATGAAGATCCTCCCTAGCAACGGCGCCAGAAATGGCACGTGGCCGGGAAACTATCTTGACTTGATCCTCCCCGACAACGGCACCAGAAATTCCTTTTGATGTCGCTTGAAGCTACGTCGATATTTCCCCAAAGAGGAAGGGATGATGCAGCACAGCGGTGATAGGTATTTCCCTCAGATATGAAACCAAGGTTATCGAACCAGTAGGAGAACCAAGCAACACAACGTAAACAACCTCTGCACACAAATAACAACCACTCGCAACCCGACGTGTTAAAGGGGTTGTCAATCCCTTTTGGGTAACGGCGCCTCAAATGGTGCGTGGACGAGAGAAAGTTGTGATAGATTGAATAATAGATCGCAAATAAAATAAAGTGCAGCAAAGTATTTTTGTATTTTTGGTTTAATAGATCTAAAAATAAAAGCAAGAGAAAAATAGATCGCAAAAGCAAATATATGAGGAAGAATACCCGGGGGCCGTATGTTTCACTAGTGGCTTCTCTCGAGAAAATAGAAAATGGTGGGTAAACAAATTACTGTTGGGAAATTGATAGAACCTCAAATAATTATGACGATATCCAGGAAATGATCATTACATAGGCATCACGTCCAAGATTAGTAGACCGACTCCTGCCTGCATCTACTACTATTACTCCACACATCGATCGCTATCCAGCATGCATCTAGTGTATTAAGTTCATGGAAAAACGGAGTAATGCAATAAGAATGATGACATGATGTAGACGAGATCCGTTTATCTATGGCGGTAGATATAGATCCCATCTTTTATCCTTAGTAGCAATGATACATACGCGTCGGTTCCCTTTCTATCATCGGTATCAAGCACCGTAAGATCGAACCCACTACCGGGAACCTCTTCCCATTGCAAGATAAATAGATTAAGTTGACCAAAAAAACCAAATATCGGAGAAGAAATACGAGGCTATAAGAGATCATGCATAAAAGAGATCAAAGAAACTCAAATACTTTCATGGATATAAAACAATAGATCTGATCATAAAGTCAAAGTTCATCGATCCCAACAAACACACCGCAAAAGAATTACATCATATGGATCTCCAAGAGACCATTGTATTGAGAATCAAGAGAGAGAGAGAGACGAAGCCATCTAGCTAGTAACTACGGACCCGAAGGTCTACAAAGAACTACTCACGCATCATCGAAGAGGCACCAATGGAGGTGGTGAACCCCATCTGAGATGGTGTCTACATTGGATCTGGTGGTTCTGGACTCTGTGGCGGCTGGATGAATATTTCGTCGACTCCCCTAGGGTTCTGGGATTTTTGGGGTATTTATAGAGCAAACAGGCGGTCTGGGGGCACCCGAGGTGGGCACAACCCACCAAGGCGCGCCTGGGCCTCCTAGTGCGCCCTGGTGGGTTGTCCCCTCCTCGGAACTCCCCCAGGTGCAACCAGGGCCCAACATCTTCCTTCTGGTCCATAAAAAATCTCCGTAAATTTTTGTGGCATTTGGACTCCGTTTGATATTGATTTTCTGCGATGTAAAAACATGGAATAAAACAACAACTAACACTTGGCACTATGTCAATAGGTTAGTACCAAAAAATGATATAAAATGATTATAAATCATCCAAGATTGATAATAAAATAGCATGGAACAATAAAAAATTATAGATGCGTTGGAGACGTATCACTGGTCCCACACTAACCACTTGATTAGTTGCCGCTAAGTATAGCAGCAACTACTCTTCTGGTTTGGGAGCAACCAGAGTGGCCATAGAGGAAAGATAGGCCTTCAAATCTTGCAGCGCGGCATCTGCTTCCATGGTCCATTCTACCGGTCCTGCCTTTTTCATGATTTTAAAGAACGGCAAGGCATGCTCAGCAGACTTGGAAATGAACCTGCTAACCACGGCAACACATCCAGTCAGATGCCTCACATCCTTGACTGTCTTGGGTGCTTGAACCTGCTCAATAGCCTTGATCTTTTCGGGGTTGGCCTCTATCCCTCGATGGGACACAAAGAAGCCAAGCATCTTGCTGGAACGAACGCCAACCACACACTTCTCCGGGTTCAGCTTCAAGTTGATCCTGCGCAGATTAGCAAATGTTTCTTCCAAATCCTGAATGAGGGTTGAACTGTCCTTGGTCTTAACCACAATATCATCCATGTAAGCTTCAATGTTTCTGTGCAACTATGATTCAAAGCCACTCTGGACTGCCCTTGTAAAAGTGGAACCAGCACTCTTTAATCCGAAGGGCATTCTTACGAAGCAGTAAGTGCCACACGGGGTTATGAACGCGGTCTTCTCCTCGTCCTCCTTTGAAATAAAGATCTGGTGGTATCCAGAGTATGCATCCAAGAAAGGAAGTAGGTCACACCCGGAGGTGGAATCTACAATTTGGTCGATGCGTAGCAAGGGACATGGGTCCTTCGGGCATGCCTTGTTCAGATCCGTAAAATCTATGCAAAGCCTCCATTTCCCATTAGATTTGCGCACCACCACAGGATTTGCTAACCAAGTTGGATGCAGTACTCCTCTGACCAAAACAGCTGCCTCAAGTTTTCTTGATCTCCTTGGCAATGAACTACTACCGCTCCAGAGCTTGCTTCTGAATCTTCTGCTTGACGGGTTAGGCATGTGGGCAGACAACAAGGTGGTGCTCGATTACCTCCCTGGGAACACCGGGGATATCAGATGGTTGCCAGGAAAACACATGGACATTCGTCCGCAGGAAGGCAACGGGCATGCTTTCCTATTTACCATCGAGGTTGGCACTAATAGTAAAGGTACCATCAGCGCCAGCCAGCCCTGTCGGGACCTTTTTCACAGTGATACATCCATTTTGCATCATGTTTTTATATCGATAACTATCACATTATGGGATGTTATTACACATTATGTCACAATACTTACAAGGTTTACAAGAAGAGGGGGAATGCCGACAGCTAGAATTCTGGGCTGGAAAAGGAGCAAATGTTAGAGACCTATTCTGCACATCTCCAAAAGCCCTGAAACTCCATGGGAGTTATTTCCAGAATATAAAAAGATACTGAGCGAAGAAAGTACCAGAGGGGGGCCACCCACCATCCACGAGGGTGGGGGGCACGCCCTACCCCCTGGGTGCGCCCCCTGCCTCGTGGGTCCCCTGGTGGCCCTCTGATGCCCATCATTGGATATATGTGGTCTTTCATCGAGGGAAAAATCATAAGCAAGCTCACGGGACGAAACTCCGCCGCCACGAGGCAGAACCTTGGCGGAACCAATCTAGGGCTCCGACGGAGCTGTTCTGCCGGGGAAACTTCCCTCCGGGAGGGGGAAATCATCACCATCGTCATCACCAACGATCCTCTCATCGGGAGGGGGTCAATCTCCACCAACATCTTCACCAACACCATCTCATCTCTATGACGCCCGGATAATTAGGCTACAGTAATCCCACATTAATGATGCCACATCACCTCGATTATTGTTGCTAATCTCGCGTTAGTTCGAAACCGGTTCGAATTCAAATTCAAAATCAAGCAAAAAATAATATATTTTCAAATATTAAAACTAAAATGTTGGGGTGTTGCCAAATAATGCATAGGTAATTATTGTGGAGAAACCCCAATTTTATAAAAGGTTTAAGTGCCCTAAAATATTTAAAACAGCAGCAAAACATTTAACTAACTACCCTTTTAAATTTGATAAAATATTAAACTATTTTTTTATTGCCAAAAACTTATGGGGCAGTGGCATACTTATTAACACTAAATTAGGAACCAGTGGTGTAGTTTATAAAACCAAATTCAAAAGGAAACTAAAATAAAAACAGTAAAACAAAATTATAAAATAAAACAAAAATAAAATAAAGGGAAAACAGCTTTACCCCCCCTCCTCCAACTGGGCCTTGGCCTAGTTGGTCGTGTGGCCGAGTGGGCTGCCGACCCACCCCCTGGCCTACTTAGGCCACCCCCACTCCCGAAACCCTAGTCCACCCACTACCCCTCCCCTGTTCCCGCCTGGATCGGGATCGGGCAACCCCCGTCACCCTCCCCGCCCGATCACGCGCCGCCCTGCGCCCCCAACGACGGTGCCTCCTCCCCGGAGCCCCCGCTAGCCGACGCCTCGCCGTCCCAGCGGCGTTCGCCGCTACTCCCCGCGGCCCCGGCGAGCACAACCGCGCACAAAACCTCGACGGGCCACGGACCACCATCGCCATGGTTCTCTCCGTCGCCGGCGCTCCCCATCCCCGTCGCCGATGCCTCCCCACCGGACCTCGTCGACTCCTCCTCGACCCCCCACTGCCTCGCGCCCTGCAAAACCCCGTGAGCCTCGACTTCCTCCCCCACTTCTCACTGCCGATCGCCGTGGCCGAGTGGCAGAGCTCGCGCTCCGGCCACGCTCGCCGGTGCCTCACCCACGCCATCGCAGCATGCACGCACGCCTCATGGCCACCACTCCTCGGCATCGCCTCCGCTTCTGCGACCGCGCGCCCACCGCCATGCTCGCCACCCGCATCGTGACCCCGCTGGCCCTCCACGCCCGCTGCTACTATCTCCTTGCTCTGCTGCCGCTGGCTGCTGTGCTGCTGCTTGCTCTACCTGCTGCCTCCCCGCAGCTGTGCCAGCCCCGCCTAGCCCCGCCGCGCCGGCTGCGGCCTTGGACGCTCGCCGCTGCCTGATCCGGACCCCGCCTCTGCTCGCCCACCGGCCGCCCGCGCCGTCCGTAGCTCGCGCGTCGCCGCCCCCTGCTCCCCCCTCGACGCGCTCGCCTCCCGCCTCGCTCGTCGTCGTCCCTGGCCTCGCCCCATCCACCACGGCTCGCCCCCCCACTGGCCGGCGTTCTGGCTACCGGCGCCCACGCCACGGGCTGCGCCCGGGGCCAGCCCCGTTCGGCCTCGGGCATGGGCACCACGCCCGCAAACCCACTAGGCTCCCCTATGGGCCAATGACAGGAGGGGCCCGCCTCCAAAACGTTTCAAAAAAAGATTAAAAATTATAATGATAAAAAGAATAAATAATAATTATAATAATAAATTAATTAACTAAAATAATTAACTTAATTAATTCTGTTTAAATTAACTAATTATGATTAATTACCCTAATGACTAATTAACCTAATTAACTACTGTTAATTAACTAAACAGTCAATGACATGTGGGACCCACTGGTCAGGTTGACCAGTCAACCCTGTTGACTGCTGCCGTCAGCATGAACTCATGCTGATGTCATAAATCTATTTTAGAATTAAATTAAATAATTAATTAAATTCCAAGAATTAATAAAATCTTTAGAAAATCATATCTTTTAATCCGTAACTCGGATTAAATTATTTTCAACATGAAAGTTGCTCAGAACGACGAGACGAATCTGGATACACTCTCCGTTCATCCGCCACACATCCCTAGCATAGCAAACACGCAACTTTCCCCCTCCGGCTCCTCTGCCCGAAAACGCGAAACACCGGGGATACTTTCCCGGATGTTTCCCCCCTTCACCGGTATCACCTCATACCGCGTTAGAACACGTCTAGCTCTGCCTGTTGTCCTATCATGCACTTGCTTGCTATGTATTTACTGTTTCTCCCCCCTCTTCTCTCTGGTAGACTACGAGACTAACGTCGCAGCTACCCTGATCGACTACGGTGTTGACGACCCCTCTCTCTTGCCAGAGCAACCAGGCAAGCCCCCCCTTTGATCACCAGATATCGCCTACTCTTCTCTATACTGCTTGCATTAGAGTAGTGTAGCATGTTACTGCTTTCCGTTATTCCTATCCTGATGCATAGCCTGTCCTTGCTACTACTGTTGTTACCATTACCTGCTATCCTATTGCTTAGTATAGGATGCTAGTGTTCCATCAGTGGCCCTACACTCTTGTCCGTCTGCCATGCTATACTACTGGGCCGTGATCACTTCGGGAGGTGATCACGGGCATATACTATATACTTTACACAGTTACATTACCTGTGGTATTGTTCGGAGTTGGGGGCTGAAGGGGCAGGTGGCTCCATCCCGGTAGAGGTGGGCCTGGGTTCCCGACGGCCCCCGACTGTTACTTTGTGGCGGAGCGACAGGGCAGGTTGAGATCACCTAGGAGAGAGGTGGGCCTGGCCTTGGTCGGTGTTCGCGGACACTTAACACGTTTAACGAGATCTTGGTATTTGATCTGAGTCTGGCTACTGGCCTATACGCACTAACCATCTACGCGGGGACAGTTATGGGCACTCCACGTCGTGGTATCAGCCGAAGCCTTCGTGACGTTAGCGACTGAGTGGCGCGCGCCGGATTGGACCGTAAGCCTGCTCTTGTATTAAGGGGGCTAGTTTTGCTTTCCGCCGCGTACGCAACGTGCAGGTGTGCAATGGGTGATGGGCCCAGACCCCTGCACCATAGGATTTAGACCGGCGTGCTGACCTCTCTGTTGTGCCTAGGTAGGGCTGTGATGTGTTGATCTTCCAAGGCCGGGCATGACCCAGGAAAGTGTGTCCGGCCAAATGGGATCGAGCGTGTTGGGTTATGTGGTGCACCCTTGCAGGGAAGTTAATCTATTCGAATAGTCGTGATCTTCGATAATAGGACGACTTGGAGTTGTACCTTGACCTTATGACAACTAGAACCGGATATTTAATAAAACACACCCTTCCAAGTGCCAGATACTACTAGTGGTCGCTCTCTCACAGGGCGACGAGGGGAGGATCATCGGTTAGGGTTATGCTATGCGATGCTACTTGGAGGACTTCAGTCTACTCTCTTCTACATGCTGCAAGACGGAGGCTGCCAGAAGCGTAGTCTTCGACAAGATTAGCTATCCCCTCTTATTCTGGCATTCTGCAGTTCAGTCCACCGATATGGCCTTTACACATATACCCATGCATATGTAGTGTAGCTCCTTGCTTGCGAGTACTTTGGATGAGTACTCACGGTTGCTTTCTCCTTCTTTTCCCCCTTTCCCTTCTACCTGGTTGTCGCAACCAGATGCTGGAGTCCAGGAGCCAGACGCCACCGTCGACGACGACTCCTACTACACCGGAGGTGCCTACTACTACGTGCAGCCCGCTGACGACGACCAGGAGTAGTTAGGAGGATCCCAGGCAGGAGGCCTGCGCCTCTTTCGATCTGTATCCCAGTTTGTGCTAGCCTTCTTAAGGCAAACTTGTTTAACTTATGTCTGTACTCAGATATTGTTGCTTCCGCTGACTCGTCTATGATCGAGCTCTTGTATTCGAGCCCTCGAGGCCCCTGGCTTGTAATATGATGCTTGTATGACTTATTTTATTTGTAGAGTTGTGTTGTGATATCTTCCCGTGAGTCCCTGATCTTGACCGTACAGGTTTGCGTGTATGATTAGTGTACGATGAAATCGGGGGCGTCACAAGTTGGTATCAGAGCCGACTGCCTGTAGGAATCCCCTTTGCAACTCCTTGGCCGAAGTTGAGTCTAGTCGATGAAAACTGTTTTTCTAACATGGCTGTGCGGCCCATGGGCCCAGGTCGCCATGTGGGTGGTATTAGGATCTTTTACTCCTCGATCCTTACTATGGGACTCTGATCTCTCTTCTATTCGGGTTAAATGATTTTGCTAAAATCTAACTTTAGGTTCTCAAAAATACTTCCTCCCGGAGAGCCCCATTCAGGCCAGATGATCGCCTGCTGCACCAGAAGATTTCGTAGTTACTCTCTGCTACTCTTGCGAGACTTTGTGCCCATCGCCTTTGCAAATTCCCTACCACTGTTATATCATTATGGATAACTACATTCACTTGCCCTTTCAAATCCCATTGATCTTGTTATTACAAGATACATCGAAAATTCTCTGTATTGTTTCGAGAATATTTTGTGCCTACTGCCTTGCAGTTCCTTGCCACCTGAATACCCCTACGGATAATATCCCGCCCTTATCGAGTATCCGCTCATCCCCGGTTGTTCATGTGTTTCACAATGGTCATCAAAATACTATTCAATCCTCCAAAATTCCTTAGTAGCTTATTGCTCTGCAATACTTGTCTGCTTGCATGATGGATGCTTTCCATATGTCTGGCAATATTTGTTAGTATCCTTAGGCACCGTCATTTTGATCCCTTTGATTCAACATGAGTGCGAATGCACGCAATCATTAGTTGATCCTTTTAAATTATCTTTCTGGCTCAGACGTCATTTTTGAACATGAGCTTGTTCTCGACCAATCGGATTGCCACCGATTGTACCCTTAAGTCTACGCAACTTATCCATCCTTAATCAAAGCGTTTGATTTTGATCCCTTGATTAGAAATCATAATTCTTTTGCATTTGAGCTTTGAGTTAGTCAGTTGTTTCTATAATCTGATCCCCTTGCGTCCTTTCTTCAACTGATTGTGTGCCGATGCTCACATCAGCTCCGCTATGGACCGTCAATCCTTTATGGATTATTATTCGACAGTGTCCTCCTTATTCAATAACCTCGTGATCCTTTCCTCTGGATACATAATGCTTTTGGTAAATTGTATCCTCTGTTTTCTCAACCATGCTCTGTTTTCGAGCTGGTGGTATTTACGATTGAAGCTTGTGGTATATGTTTCCACGATACCCTGACGGGTTGAACCTA
Organism: Triticum urartu; assembly: GCF_003073215.2. NCBI lineage: Eukaryota > Viridiplantae > Streptophyta > Magnoliopsida > Poales > Poaceae > Triticum > Triticum urartu. The sequence continues at coordinate 190,664,145 of NC_053025.1, forward strand.
TGCCTTTCTTAATCTGTGTGAACCCAAAAGTTTTCACGGGTCATACTCCTCTGGTAATTCACCAGGTAGGTTTTGACACTGAAATCAGTTTTATCTAGAGCAGTGAATGAAAGGTTATGCATTGAAGAAGTGGGAGTCGACCTTGAACTTGTGTTCATGCCCATGGACACGATGTATATCCTATCATGGAAGCTTCTTGTAATAATAACTATCCTCCTTGATATAATATCTTTTGGTATCTGTGAATTGATCCTTGCAATCGTGGTTCCGACCATATGTTCTTCTTTGACCCCATTTCTCGGGCAAGTTTAAGCACTTGTCTTGTGTGGACCAATACACCAGTCCAACCTTTACTTTGATCTACCGTCGAGTATTACACCCTGGTATCTCGGGAATATCATGGGACATCATAACTTCTTATGGGTTCTTCATAAACTATTATCACTCGTCGGATCCAATTGTTCCTAGGTTCTGGGTTGTCGTCAACCGAGAACACCGAATAGTGAATCGAGTCCGCACTCTGATTCAATAACTCTTAAGTGAATGTTGTTGCTTACGAGTTAATAATCATTTAATTCATTCCTAGCCTGATCGGCTATATCATCATTGTGCTAAATTTTAACTGTGCTACCTGGTCCTTCTTCACGGAGCACAATTCTCGACGATGAGCTAAGCTTACGTCGATTTTCCTCATCATATCACTTCTCCCTGAACAGCAAACTTGATTTCGAGTTTGTATCATACCCATGGTTCCAGTAACCATTCGCTTCCTCATTCCTTTCACTTGATGTCATCGCCGATCGATTACATCTTCGTGGAGCCTCTCGACTAAATTTGTCGTGGTCATCAAACAACATTTTGATTCCTTCCAGAATATCGACCAAATGGATGATGACATGTAACCATCCTCGTCCCTCGATGATTTGTGTTATCACCGACAACATTATTGCTTTCCCTCCAACACAAACTTGTTCGTGTTTTGAGTTATACTTGGAGACCCGTGCTATCCAGCAATTATTCTGAGTATTACCATCTTTTATGTCAAGAATGTTTTGAGTTATACCTGGAGAATTTCACCACCTAGAGACCCGTGGTATCAGCCGAAGCCTTCGTGACGTCAGCGACTGAGTGGCGCGCGTCGGATTGGACCGTAAGCCTGCTCTTGTATTAAGGGGGCTAGTTCTGCTTTCGGCCGCGTACGCAACGTGCAGGTGTGCAATGGGCGATGGGCCCAGACCCCTGCGCCATAGGATTTAGACCGGCGTGCTGACCTCTCTGTTGTGCCTAGGTAGGGCTGCGACGTGTTGATCTTCCGAGGCCGGGCATGACCCAGGAAAGTGTGTCCGGCCAAATGGGATCGAGCATGTTGGGTTATGTGGTGCACCCCTGCAGGGAAGTTAATCTATTCGAATAGCCGTGATCTTCGGTAACAGGACGACTTGGAGTTGTACCTTGACCTTATGACAACTAGAACCGGATACTTAATAAAACACACCCTTCCAAGTGCCAGATACAACCGGTGGTCGCTCTCTCACAGGGCGACGAGGGGAGGATCATCGGTTAGGGTTATGCTATGCGATGCTACTTGGAGGACTTCAGTCTACTCTCTTCTACATGCTGCAAGACGGAGGCTGCCAGAAGTGTAGTCTTCGACAGGATTAGCTATCCCCTCTTATTCTGGCATTCTGCAGTTCATTCCACCGATATGGCCTTTACACATATACCCATGCATATGCAGTGTAGCTCCTTGCTTGCGAGTACTTTGGATGAGTACTCACGGTTGCTTTCTCCTTCTTTTCCCCCTTTCCCTTCTACCTGGTTGTCGCAACCAGATGCTGGAGTCCAGGAGCTAGACGCCACCGTCGACGACGACTCCTACCACACCGGAGGTGCCTACTACTACGTGCAGCCCGCTGACGATGACCAGGAGTAGTTAGGAGGATCCCAGGCAGGAGGCCTGCGCATCTTTCGATCTGTATCCCAGTTTGTGCTAGCCTTCTTAAGGCAAACTTGTTTAACTTATGTCTGTACTCAGATATTGTTGCTTCCGCTGACTCGTCTATGATCGAGCTCTTGTATTCGAGCCCTTGAGGCCCCTGGCTTGTAATATGATGCTTGTATGACTTATTTTATTTGTAGAGTTGTGTTGTGATATCTTCCCGTGAGTCCCTGATCTTGATCGTACACATTTGCGTGTATGATTAGTGTACGATTAAATCGGGGGCGTCACAATCTCAAACCCTAGTTCATCTCTTGTATCCAATCTTTGTATCCAAACCACAGATTGGTACCTGTGAGTTGCTGGTAGTGTTGATTACTCCTTGTAGTTGATGCTAGTTGGTTTACTTGGTGGAAGATCATATGTTCAGATCCATTATGCATATTAATAACCCTCTGATTATGAACATGAATATGCTTTGTGAGTAGTTACGTTTGTTCCTGAGGACATGGGAGAAGTCTTGCTATAAGTAGTCATGTGAATTTGGTATTCGTTCGATATTTTGATGAGATGTATGTTGTCTTTCCTCTACTGGTGTCATGTGAACATCGACTACATGACACTTCATCATTGTTTGGGCCTAGAGGAGGGCATTGGGAAGTAATAAGTAGATGATGGGTTGCTAGAGTGACAGAAGTTTAAACCCTAGTTTATGCGTTGCTTCGTAAGGGGCTGATTTGGATCCATATGTTTCATGCTATGGTTAGGTTTACCTTAATACTTATGTTTGTAGTTGTAGATGATTGCAATAGGGGTTAATCATAAGTGGGATGCTTGTCCAAGTAAGGACAGTACCCAAGCACCGGTCCACGCACATATCAAATTATCAAAGAACCAAATGCGAATCATATGAGCATGATGAAAACTAGCTTGACAATAATTCCCATGTGTCCTCGGGAGCGCTTTCCTTCATATAAGAGTTTGTCCAGGCTTGTCCTTTGCTACAAAAAGGATTCGGCCATCTTGCTGCACCCTATTTACTTTCATTACTTGTTGCTCATTACAATTTATCTTATCACACAACTATCTGTTACCGATAATTTTAGTGCTTGTAGAGAATACCTTGCTGGAAACCGCTTATCATTTCCTTCTGCTCCTCGTTGGGTTCGACACTCTTACTTATCGAAAAGGCTACGATAGATCCCCTACACTTATGGGTCATCAAGACTCTTTTCTAGCGCCATTGCAGGGGAGTGAAGCGCCTTTGGTAGGTGGAATTTGGTAAGGAAAAATTTATATAGTGTGCTGAAATTTACTGTCACTTGTTACTATGGAACATAATCCTTTGAGGGGCTTGTTCGGGGTATATTCACCCCGATCAGTAGAGCAACGAGTTGCTCCTCAACCTACTGAACCTACTGAAAATGTTTACTTTGAAATCCCTTTGGGTATGATAGAGAAACTGCTAGCTAATCCTTTCACAGGTGATGGAACATTACATCCCGATTTGCACCTAATCTATGTGGATGAAGTTTGTGGATTATTTAACCTTGCAGGTATGCCCGAGGATGTTATCAAGAAGAAGGTCTTCCCTTTATCTTTTAAGGAAGACTAATTGACATGGTTTAGGCTATGTGATGATATGGGATCATGGAACTACAACCGATTGAAATTGGAATTTCATTAGAAATTTTGTCCTATGCATCTGGTTCATCGTGATCATAATTTTATATATAATTTCTGGCCTCACGAAGGATAAAGCATTTCTCAAGCTTGGGGGAGTCATAAGTCAATGTTATATTCATGCCCCAATCATGAGCTCTCAAGAGAAATGATTATTCAAAAAATTTATGCTCGGCTTTCTCTTAGTAATCACTCCATGCTCGATACTTCTTGTACAGGTTGTTTTATGATGAAGACAATTGAATTCAAATGGGATTTCTTGGAGAGAATTAAACGCAACTCTGAAGATTGGGACCTCGACGAAGGTAAGGAGTCAGGTACAACACCTAGGTTTGATTGTGTTAAATCTTTTATGGATACCGATGCTTTTCGTGAATTTAGCACTAAATATGGACTTGACCATGAGATAGTAGCTTCTTTCTGTGAATCCTTTGCTACTCATGTTGATCTCCCTAAGGAGAAGTGGTTTAAATATAATCCTCCCATTGAAGGAAAAGTAGTTGCACCTATTAAACTTGAAGAAAAGACTATCACTTATAATGATCCTGTTGTTCCTAGTGCTTATATTGAGAAACCACCTTTCCCTGTGTTAGAATAAAGGATCATGCTAAAGCTTCAACAGTGGTTAACAAAAGCAATATTAAGACACCCAAACCCCCTGAGCAAATTAAAGTTGAACCTAGTGTTGCTATGGTTAAGGATCTCTTGGCCGATAATATTGATGGGCATGTTATTTACTTCTGCAATGAATCTGCTAGAATTGCTAGACCCGATACTAAAAATAAACATAGACCTATAGTAGGCATGCCTGTTATTTCTGTTAGAATAGGAGATCATTGCTATCATGGTTATGTGATATGGGTGCTAGTGCAAGTGCAATACCTCATTCCTTATACAAAGAAATTCTGCATGATATTGCACCTACTGATATAGAAGAGATAGATGTTCCAATTAAGCTTGCCAATAGAGATAATATTTCATGAGTTGGGATTGTTAGAGATGTTGAAGTATTGTGTGGGAAAGTTAAATATCCTGCTGATTTTCTTGTTATTGGTTCCCCACAAGATGACTTTTGTCCCATTATATTTGGTAGACCCTTCTTGAATACTGTTAATGCTAAGATAGACTGTAATAAAGATATTGTTTCTGTTGGTTTGGGGGATATGTCTCATGAGTTTAATTTTGCTAAATTTCATAGACAACCCCATGATAAAAAATTGCCTAGTAAAGATGAAATTATTGGTCTTGCTTCTATTGCCGTGCCTCCTACCGATCCTTTAGAACAATATTTGCTAGACCATGAAAATGATATGTTCATCAATGAAAGAACAGAAATAGATGAAGTATTCTTTAAACAGGGACCTATTTTGAAACACAACTTGCCTGTTGAAATTCTAGGGGATCCTCCTCCACCCAAGGGTGATATTGTGTTTGAGCTTAAACCTTTACCTGATACTCTCAAATATGCTTATCTTGATGAGAAAGAGATATATCCTGTTATTATTAGTGCTAACCTTTCAGAGCATGAGGAAACTAAATTATTGAAAACTCTGAAGAAGCACCGTGCTGCTATTGGATATACTCTTGATGATCTTAAGGGCATTAGTCCCACTTTATGCCAGCACAAAATAAAATTGGAGAAGGATGCTAAACCAGTTATTGATCACCAACGACGGTTAAATCCTAAGATGAAAGAAGTGGTAAGAAAAGAAATACTAAAGCTTTTGGAGGCAGGTATAATTTATCCCATTGCTGATAGTCAGTGGGTAAGTCCTGTCCATTGTGTCCCTAAGAAGGGAGGCATTACTCTTGTTCCTAATGATAAAGATGAATTGATCCCACAAAGAATTGTTACAGGTTGTAGAATGGTAATTGATTTCCACAAATTAAATAAAGCTACTAAAAAGGATCATTACCCGTTACCTTTTATTGATAAAATGCTAGAAAGATTATCCAAACATACACATTTTTGCTTCCTAGATGGTTATTCTGGTTTTTGTCAAATACGTGTGTCAAAAGAGGATCAAGAAAAGACAACTTTTACTTTCCCTTTTGGTACCTTTGCTTATAGACGTATGCCTTTTGGTCTATGTAATGCACCTGCTACCTTTCAAAGATGTATGACTGCTATATTCTCTGACTTTTGTGAAAAGATTGTTGAGGTATTCATGGATGATTTCTCTATTTATGGGACTTCTTTTGATGATTTGTTAAGCAATCTTGATCGAGTTTTGCATAGATGTGAACAAACCAATCTTGTTTTGAATTGGGAGAAGTGCCACTTTATGGTTAATGAAGGTATTGTCTTGGGGCATAAAATTTCTGAAAGAGGTATTGGGGTTGATAAAGCTAAAGTTGATGCTATTGAAAAGATGTCGTGCCCTAAGGACATTAAAGGTATAAGAAGTTTCCTTGATCATGCCAGGTTTTATAGGAGGTTCATTAAGGACTTCTCTAAAATTTCTCGGCCTCTGACTAATCTCTTACAAAAAGATGTTCCTTTTGTTTTTGATGATGACTGTGTAGAAGCATTTGAAATACTTAAGAAAGCTTTGATTTCTGCACCTATTGTTTAACCTCCTGATTGGAATTTACCATTTGAAATCATGTGTGATGCTAGTGATTATGCTGTAGGTGCTGTTCTAGGACAAAGGGTTGATAAGAAACTAAATGTTATTCAATATGCTAGTAAAACTCTAGACATTGCCCAGAGAAATTATGCCACTACTGAAAAAGAATTTTTAGCAGTTGTATTTTCTTGTGATAAGTTCAGACCTTATATTGTTGATTCTATAGTAAATGTTCACACTGATCATGCTGCTATTAAATATCTTATGGAAAAGAAAGATGCTAAACCTAGACTTATTAGATGGGTCCTCTTACTACAAGAATTTTATTTGCATATTATTGATAGAAAGGGAGCTAAGAACCTCATTGCAGACAACTTGTCTAGGTTAGAGAATATTCTTGATGACCCACTACCTATTGATGATAGCTTTCCTGATGAACAACTAGCGGTCATAAATGATTCTCGTACTGCTCCATGGTATGCTGATTACATTGTTGCTAAATTTATACCACCTAGTTTCACATACCAGCAAAAGAAAAAGTTCTTCTATGATTTAAGACATTATTTCTGGGATGACCCACATCTTTACAAAGAAGGAGTATATTGTAGTGACCAGACCTCAAACAGTCTGATCTCTGTGCTCCGGTGTCATCCCTGGATCAGTAATGCTGACGCCACACAGTACTCGGAGGATTTATAGCAAAGTAGCAATCACGCACTTATTAGATCGAGTGTCTCAAAAGAGAACTTATTACAATAAATATGGCTTAAGGCCATCTAATAACGATAACAGCGGAAGGCTTGGAAGATAAGTGAGTCCATCAACTCCAACGGCATCACTGAGTATAGAACCACGACCTAAAAACTCCTTAATCATCGTCTGAAAAGTCTGCAACATTAACGTTGCAGCCCGAAAACGGGTCAGCACATGGAATATGCTGGCAAGGTAACACATAGAGAGTAATGGAATGAAATAGCTATACTATATGCATATTTGGCTAGTGGAAAGCTCTATGGTTACAGTTTTGCGTAAAGCCAAATTTTCCCTACTTCAAAGGAATAAAATTTAATTACTATTATGGTAGTTGTTAAACATTGAGAATGGTTGACAGCATTCTCAATCCCAATTAAGCATCATCATTAAGCATAACCCAACAAAAATTAAATTAGAGTAACATGTTGAGATTCACATGAAAATCGAAGTACTAGATACTCAAGATGTCCATAACCGGGGACACGGCTAACCATGATTAGTTTATTACACTCTGCAGAGGTTTGCGCACTTTTCCCCACAAGACTCGATCGCCTCCGCTTGGTTTCTCGCACTACATGGTGTTTGAGAAGACGGAAGACCGAGATATAGTCTTTCAGAAGCGCTAGCACCTTACGATGGGTAGACCGTACCACCTACATCCCCTACATCTGCTAGTCTACCATTGTAAGAGTTCACATGACTTAATCAACTATGCTAGAGCCCATAATAGCTTGTGGCTGCAGACGGAAGTTTCTAGTATGAATAGTCTCATGATCCCTTTGAGCCTGGGTGGCGGTCCAAAAGAAAACAGGCAAGTCCTGGAATACCCAGGTGCCTCAATCCACTCAGATGTGTGTTTAAGTTGCCACCTTAGATAAACCATTAATTAACAATCTCACATCTGTCATGGATTTCACTCACCCAATCCACGTCTACTAGCATAGCATGGCACAATAAGCAAACGTAGAAGTAACTCCCAAAGGTTTGATAATAAACAGGTAATAGGTACTACCTTATCTACTTCCCATCCCACAATTTAATTAGATCCTAATCATGCAATGTGTGAGGATTGATCTAATGCAATAAAACTGGGTAGTAGAAAAGGTATGATCAAAGTGTTACTTGCCTTGCCGATGATCCGCGAAACCTAACGATTCGAAGTAACAGGCGGCGCACTCCGGGTATTCTATCACAGACAAACAAACAAGCATACAATAAGTACTCATCTAATGCACAGGTAAAACTCAAATAAGTGATCTAACCAGAAAGTTCAACTTAAGAACTCCGGTTGGCAAAAGAATCAAATCAAACGAAGCAACAAAAGACAAACGGCGAAAGAAAACAACTTCGTTCTACTAATCTGGATCTAGGGCAAATTTTACAGTAACAAAAACTTGTTTAAGTTGGTTAAACAGATAGAGGGTTTTGAGACGAATCCCTAGGCCCTTGAATCGCCTGATTCCGATAAACGAGCGAAAAGTTAAACTAAAACGAAAATCGGATCAGGAATCGCGATCAGAAAAATCGCGGATTTAATCTGAGAAAAAGAAAAACGTCGAACGCTGAATTTTTTTTCTCTTTTTTTTCGGCACGGAAAACAAGGCGCGACGAACCTCGGGCGGCGGGATCATCGGCGGCGGCGGCTCCGGTGGCGCGCGCGGATCGAGGCGGGGCTGATGGGCTGGGGCAGCTTGGGGCGGCACTATTTAAAGGCTGCCCCCGGGCGGTGTCCCGCTCGGGTACGGCCCGAAGTCGGTTCGTTTTTTTTAATTATTCCGCTCGGAAGAAAAATAAAAATAAATACTAAACGGACTCCAAAAATTCCGAAATAAATTTTCACAGGCTTCTAAAATCAAGCCGCACAAGGTGAACATTTATTTGGGCCCTAAATGCAATTTTGAAAAACGCACTTTTTTCCTAAATTCAAATAAAACACCGAAAAATTCTGAAATAAAATCTTATTTGATTTTATTATTAAATCCTCAATATTTCTTTATTTTGGGAAAGTCATTTTATTCCCTCTCTCATATTTTTGTAGTAGAAATAATTGATGATAAAATAAATAAAATCAAATGATCCTATTCTCAAAATTTGAGAGAACTCAAATATGAAAATAACGAAATCCCCAACTCTCTCCGTGGGTCATTGAGTTGCGTAGAATTTCTAGGATCAACCAAAATGCAAAAATAAAATATGATATGCATGATGATCTAATGTATAACATTCCAAATTGAAAATTTGGGATGTTACATAGATGGTGTTATTAGACGTTGTGTACCTGAGCATGAACAGGAACAGATCCTACGTAAGTGTCACTCCGAGGCTTATGGAGAACACCATGCTGGCGATAGAACTGCACACAAGGTATTGCAATCCGGTTTTTATTGGCCTACTCTCTTCAAGGATGCCCGTAAGTTTGTTTTGTCATGTGATGAATGTCAAAGAATTGGTAATATTAGTAGACGTCGGGAAATGCCTATGAATTATTCACTTGTTATTGAACCATTTGATGTTTGGGGCTTTGATTATATGGGACCGTTTCCTTCCTCTAATGGATACACACATATTTTAGTTGCTGTTGATTACGTTACTAAGTGGGTAGAAGCTATTCCAACTAGTAGTGCTGATCATAACACCTCTATTAAGATGCTTAAAGAAGTTATTTTTCTGAGGTTTGGAGTCCCTAGATACTTAATGACCGATGGTGGTTCACATTTTATTCATGGTGCCTTTCATAAAATGCATTGTTAATCATAGAATTGCATCTCCTTATCACCCACAGTCTAGTGGCCAAGTAGAATTAAGTAATAGAGAGCTTAAATTAATTTTGTAAAATACTGTTAATAGATCTAGAAAGAACTGGTCCAAGAAACTTGATGATGCATTATGGGCTTATAGAACTGCATACAAAAATCCTATGGGTATGTCTCCGTATAAAATAGTTTATGGTAAAGCATGTCACTTACCTCTTGAACTAAAACATAAGGCATATTGGGCCATTAAAGAGCTCAATTATGATTTCAAACTTGCCGGTGAGAAGAGGCTTTTTGACATTAGCTCACTTGATGAATGGAGAACCCAGGCCTATGAAAATGCCAAGCTGTTTAAAGAAAAAGTTAAAATATGGCATAATAAAAGGATACAAAAACATGAGTTCAATGTAGGTGATTATGTATTGTTATACAACTCTCGTTTAAGATTTTTTGAAGGCAAACTTCTCTCTAAATGGGAAGGTCCTTATGTCATCGAGGAGGTCTACCGTTCCGGTGCCATAAAAATCAACAACTTCGAAGGCACAAATCCGAGGGTGGTAAACGGTCAAAGAATCAAACATTATATCTCAGGTAATCCCACAAATGTTGAAACTAATGTTATTGAAACCGTAACCCCGGAGGAATACATAAGGGACACTTTCTGGAACGTTTCAGACTCCAAAAAGGAATAGGTACGTGGTACGGTAAGTAAACCGACTCCAAAATAGTTCTAATGGCAATTTTTCTCCGTTTTGGAATATTTAAGAAAATAGGAAGATAAGAAGCAGTCCGGAAAGGACACGAGGCTTCCACGAGGGTGGAGGGCGCGCCCCCTGCCTCGTGGTCACCTCGTGTGCCCTCTGGACTCTATTTTCTTACACGATACTTCTTTTGGTCGGTAAAAATTCATTATATAATCTCCAAAAGCTTTTGACCACCATATCACGCAAATATCTCCTGTCTTTGTTTCAAGCTGTCCTGCTGCAGATTTGAGCAACATGTCATCCCAGGATTCGGAAGGAGAAAGCTATGTGGCTGATTACCTTGCAGATTCTCAGGTCTATGGGGATGTGGAGCATTGTGGTTGGACTACGGAAGAACAAGAGGACTATGAACCTAAGGGAAAGGAGGAGACGAGCTCAGATGAAGATGAAGTCCCATTACCTCAACCTAGGGACATGCATGTGGAGTTCAAAAAGTTAATCCTCCCGGATAGAGCAAAGAAACCAAAGATCGTGTTTATCCCTTTTCTCCTCTTGCAGGAAAACAAGCAGGAATTATGCAAAAAGATACTAAGTCTGGAGAAGGAGATCGATGACCTGAGGGATCAAAATTCTATCCTCAAGCGCAAATTAAGGAAGAAGCCTAAGCCATCAACAAAACCATCATATTCTTCACCAACAAAGAAGAACTGAGTATCTGGTATGGGCACTCCCCTTGGCAACTGCCAAGCTTGGGGGGAGTGCCCCAGTATCGTATGACCATCACTTTTATCTTTACCGTTTTTCTTAGTTTGATCCTTTTGGTAATATCCTGATCTAGTAGAATAAAGTTTTAGTATGATCTAGTTTTGAGTTTTGCTCTATGATCCTTCTATGTAATCGTGTCTGTGAGCTATATAATAAAGATTAGTGTTGAGTCAAGGGCTTGATTATCTTGCTATGATCTTGAGGGAATAAAATAAAAGAAAAAGAAATAAAAAGAAATAAAGAGATCATAAGGATCTTTTGGAGATAAATGACTTCACATATAAAAGTATGAGGAATAAAAGTTGTTGAAAGTTGACAAACATAGTTTCGGTCATTGTTGCAATTAATAGGAAGTAATAAAGAAAGAGAGGCTTTCACATATAAATATACTATCTTGGACATATTTTATGATTGTGAGCACTCATTAAAATATGACATGCTAAAGAGTTGACGTTGGACAAGGAAGACAACGTAATGGGTTATGTTTTCTTACATCTGAGATAAATTATATTGTCATGGATCATCCAACATGCCGAGCTTGCCTTTCCCTCTCATGCTAGCCAATTTCTTTGCACCAAGTAGAGATACTACTCGTGCTTCCAAATATCCCTAAACCCGTTTTTGCCATGAGAGTCCACCATACCTACCTATGGATTGAGTAAGATCCTTCAAGTAAGTTGTCATCGGTGCATGCAATAAAAATTACTCTCTAAATATGTATGATCTATTTATGTGGAGAAAATAAGCTTTATACGATCTTCTGATGTGGAAGAAATAAAAACGACGGACTGCATAATAAAGGTCCATATCACAAGTGGCAATATAAAGTGACATTCTTTTGCATTAAGATTTTGTGCATCCAACCATAAAAAGCGCATGACAACCTCTGCTTCCCTCTACGAAGGGCCTATCTTTTACTTTTATCTTCTACCTTATATAAGAGCCATGGTGATTTTCACCTTTCCTTTTTACATTTTATCCTTTGGCAAGCACAATGTGTTGGAAACATCTAGATACATATAGCTAATTGGATGTGAGTTTTCATGAACTATTATTGTTGACATTACCCTTGAGGGAAAAAGTTGGGAGGCAAACTATAAGCCCCTATCTTTCTCTGTGTCCGTCTAAAACTTCATAACCATACATATCACGTGAGTGTTAGCAATTGTGGAAGACTAAATGATAGTTGAGTATGTGGGATTTCTGGAAATTTCTTATTGACTCTTTCCGATGTTATGATAAATTGCAATTGCTTCAATGGTTGAGATTGTAGTTTGTTAGTTTTCAATGAAATTTATGATTCATACTTGAAATTGTGATTGAATTGTTACTTTAGCATAAGAGATCATATGACAATATATATATATATATATGTTGTTGTTCTAAGAATGATCATGATGCCCTCATGTCCGTATTTTATTTTATCGACACCTCTATCTCTAAACATGTGGACATATTTTTCAATTTCGGCTTTCGCTTGAGGACAAGCGAGGTCTAAGCTTGTGGGAGTTGATACGTCCATTTTGCATCATGTTTTTATATCGATAATTATCGCATTATGGGCTGTTATTACACATTATGTCATAATATTTATGACTATTCTCTCTTATTTTGCAAGGTTTACATGAAAAGGGGGAATGCCGGCAGCTGGAATTCTGGGTTGGAAAAGGAGAAAATATTAGAGACCTATTCTGCACATCTCCAAAAGCCCTGAAACTCCACGAGAGTTATTTTCAGAATATATATAAAAATACTGAGCGAAGAAAGTACTAGAGGGGGGCCACCCACCATCCACGAGGATGGGGGGCGCGCCCCCTGCCTCGTGGGTCCCCTGGTGGCCCTCTGATGCCCATCTTTGGCTATATGGAGTCTTTCGTCAAGGGAAAATCATAAGCAAGCTCATGGGACGAAACTCCGCCGCCACGAGGCGGAACCTTGGTGGAACCAATCTAGGGCTCCGGCGGAGCTGTTCTGCCGGGGAAACTTCCCTCCGGGAGGGGGAAATCATCACCAACGACCCTCTCATCGGGAGGGGGTCAATCTCCATCAACATCTTCACCAGTACCATCTCATCTCAAGCCCTAGTTCATCTCTTGTATCCAATCTTTGTATCCAAACCTCAGATTGGTACCTGTGGGTTGCTAGTAGTGTTGCTTACTCCTTGTAGTTGATGCTAGTTGGTTTACTTGGTGGAAGATCATATGTTCAGATCCATTATGCATATTAATACCCCTCTGATTATGAACATGAATATGCTTTGTGAGTAGTTACGTTTTTTCCTGATGACATGGGAGAAGTCTTGCTATAAGTAGTCATGTGAATTTGGTATTCGTTCGATATTTTGATGAGATGTATGTTGTCTTTCCTCTAGTGGTGTCATGTGAACGTCGACTACATGACACTTCACCATTGTTTGGGCCTAGAGGAGGGCATTGGGAAGTAATAAGTAGATGATGGGTTGCTAGAGTGACAGAAGCTTAAACCCTAGTTTATGTGTTGCTTCGTAAGGGGCTGATTTGGATCCATATGTTTCATGCTATGGTTAGGTTTACCTTAATACTTCTGTTGTAGTTGCGGATGCTTGCAATAGGGGTTAAGCATATTTGGGATGCCTGTCCAAGTAAGGACAGTACCCAAGCACCGGTCCACCCACATATCAAATTATCAAAGTACCGAACACGAATCATATGAGCGTGATGAAAACTAGCTTGACGATAATTCCCATGTGTCCTCGGGAGCGCTTTCCATCATATAAGAGTTTGTCCAGGCTTGTCCTTTGCTACAAAATGGATTGGGCCATCTTGCTGCACCCTATTTACTTTCATTACTTGTTGCTCGTTACAATTTATCTTATCACACAACTATCTGTTACCGATAATCTCAGTGCTTGCAGAGAATACCTTGCTAGAAACCTCTTATCATTTCCTTCTGCTCCTCGTTGGGTTCGACACTCTTACTTATTGAAAAGGCTACGATAGATCCCCTACAGTTGTGGGTCATCACACAACAGGTGGAGCAGCCCTAGATCTCTTGCTATTGGAACTCTCCGGCAATTCATCAACACGCGCAGTGCACTCCGAAGAGGTCCGCTCCCCGGATTCCTTGTTGGCATCCTTGTTAGCTTTCTTCTTTCCTTTACTTTCCTTGGTGAGAATAGTGGTCTCAGCGGCCTCTGCCGTGACTGCTTCCCAGTACATCTTATCCACGCATATGAGTGCATCCTTCCCGTCTGATGAAATGGAAATGACGCCTACTAGTCTAGGCATCTTCAAGGTGTTGTAGGCATACTGGGATGTCGCCATGAATTTGGCCAGAGCCGGGCAACCAAGGATTCCATTGTACGACAGGGGGAGGTCGACCACATCAAACACGACCTTCTCAGTCTGGTAATTCAACTCCCCCAATGTTACCGGCAGAATGATCTTCCCCTTAGGACGACTCCTGCTGGGGTTGATCCCTTGAAACATGCCAGTAACCTTGAGTTCTTCCTCTACTATCTGAAGCTTGTTGATGACCTTTGGAGAAATCAGATTCAATCCAGCCCCGCCGTCAACCAACATCTTTGTGACTTTTAGGTTGTGGATTGTTGGTGAGACCAACAACGAAAAGCATCCTACCGCGATGGTGCGGCTAGGGTGATCCTCTGTGTCAAAGATGATGGGCGTGCAGGACCATTTGAGCGGCTTTCGAGAATTTGCCACTGGCTCCACGGCATTGACTTCTCATGACCACTGTTTAAGTTGGCGGTGAGAGGAGTGCATAGAAGCACCTCCATCAATGCACAGGGTGTCAGTGGCCTTCTGGAACTCCTGCTCGCTAGTTTCCTCTTCATCACCTCCATCACTCTCATCATTGCAATATTCCTTCTCATGGCTCTGGCGGGTTTTCCTTGATTCCAAGGAGCTTTGCCGGGGCGGCTTGCTCTACCACCTCGTCCCTTCCCACCAACGCCTCCTTGACCTTTCTCTTTATCACGCTTCTCATATTCAGCCCTCTACTTCTTAACGATTTGCTCAACCTGATGACACTCCTAGAGGTCGTGGCCCTTGGTCCAATGGATCTTTCAGTATGGACCGTCACCTTTCCCAGCCTTCTCGGCAGCTACGGCTTCCCGACAATTAGTGCACGCGGCAACCTCCTTGCCGGGAGCTTCGGCCTTGGCCTTCTTGCTAGTACTAGGTGTGCCCGACCCTCAACTGTCATCACTGCCTTATCCTTGCACCTTTTGTTGCGCTTCTTGTTCTTCTTCTTCTGCCTGGTGGCCTCGTCGTCATCCTCTGAGTCGATGTCACAGAGTCGTCCCTTCCTCTACTCGATCACACTTATCCACCAGAGTATAAAGCTCCTTCACAGTCTTGGGCAATCCAACGTTCTTCTCGGAATGTATGCGACGATTGCGCATGTTGGACTGGAACGCAGCTATCACGGCTGCCGGGTGAATGTCTGGGATGTTCCCGTGTACTCGGCTAAACATGTACATGTACTTCCACAGAGTCTCTCCCTCCTTTCGCGGGAGGAGCTACAAGTCGTTGGGCCGTCCTGGTTCTTGATGGACGCCCGTGAAGGCGCCAATGAACTCATGGCATAAGTTAGCCCAGGTCAAAATGGAGTTCTCTAGCAGGTGCATCAGCCAAGACGTCACATTTGGCTTGAGTGCCAAAGGGAAGTAGTTGGTGAATACCTTCTCGTCTCTCCCCCCGGCATCTTGAACAGCGATGGTGTACATGCTCAAGAACTCTGCCAGGTTTAGCCTCCCATCATATTTCTCCGGTATCCCCATCTTGAATGTGCGAGCGGATGGCCAACGGACTTGCCGCAACTCACGGGTGAAGGCCGGGCACCCATCCTTGAAAGGCAGGTACCCATCTTCGCTAAGCACGGGCTCGTCGACATTGGGGCCATCGCGCCTATCGGACCGGCGGTGGGTGTCGTGGCGTCGCTCAATGGTGACGTGTGTGCCTTCCCTTTGCCTGTCCTCCAGGGCTCGCCATTGGCCATGACATGCTCGTGGGTCGGACGAAGCCATTGAGACATCATCGGGCTCCTGCTCATGTGGCTCCCGCGCTGGCTGCCATGGAGGGGACTGCATCGTGGGGGTGGCCCCTTCCACACGGCCAGCAACGCGGGCCATTGTCGTTGCCTGGGGAGGCCATGGGAGGCCAGCTCGCTGTGACCCTCCCGCCTAGGCAAAACCAATCCGACTTTAAATGGTGGCTCTCCACTCATCCATCTGATCAGCTGCCGGCAGAACTCTCAATAGCAATTGGGCCCGCGCCATGGTCTCCGAAGCAGTGCTTGCATGGATGATGACGTAGATAGTAACGTCGCTTGGCTCCTGGCGGTGCCGGTAGTGGCCATGCCGAGCTCTCGTCGTTGCGAGCCAGTCGCTAGGATGGCGTGGTAACGAGGGAGAGGCGCTTGGGGACCAATGGCTCCGTTTGGTGCATTGGTTGGGTCAGCTCATGCCGGGGTGGTGCATGCCCTGTGGCCGCGCCCATGGCGGGAGCGGCCGTAGAGTTGCGATTCGCCCCAGAACAAGTGCCGCCACTGCGGCTGTGCCCTTCGGCCGGGCAGGGAGGTGCAGATAGAATGACATCTCCACTCGTACCTCATGGAGTGTGGTCGCTAGGATGTTGTTGGTGTTGTCCTTCCTAGGTGCCTCCCGCTCCTGCTCCGGCCGCGAGGGAGGTGATGACGATGCCGCCTACGCCGACCACATCCCCCGCAGCGTCCACATCCCCGTGCGTCACCGTAGCCCCCGCGGCGTTGGCGGCCACGTGCGATGGGGCCTTCGAGGTGGACGGGTGAGCTGTAGCATTGGGCTTCTTCTTGGGCGCCGCAGGCAATGGAGCTATTGATGAATAATATGTTGGTGAAGATGACGTGTTGTGTATGCTTCTCAGGTTTGCGCAAATGCCAGCCCCCTACCTGGTGCGACAAAGATGTCGTGCGAAACCATGGCCACCTATGGGGCCAGGAGCCCCTTGTGGTTCAGCAGGAGGATGAGCACGTTGCACAAAGAGCGAAAAACATCGCACAACACGATAGAGATCACACATACATTTTTACCCAATTCCGGGCCGCCGCGAGGCATAAAACCGTACTCCTGCTTTGGTGGATTGATGGTGGATTGTGGTGGAAAAATCGTAGCGCTCTTTGCCCGGCACGGTTGCCTCGGGGAGAGGGCGGCTACGCGCGTACGTGTGTTCCCAGGTCCGAATCCCTTCTATGATTGCCACGGTCCTCCTTTTATAGATCCAGGGGTCACCACAAATGGAAAATCAGTCATTGTGTACTGATTAGATAGCAAACAGTGCTATCATACCTAACTCTTCAGACATGGCAGGGTGCATTAAATGGGTCGCTTAGTGTAATGTCCTGGCTTGCCCGACAAGCCTTGCCGGGCTATTCTGCCACTTTCTTGTCTGCTTGCTTGACACGTCGCTGGACGGGTGTCATTTGGAAGCAATTTCCGTAGGAAGTGGCTGCCATGTGGCAAAAAACAGCCACTTAGTCACTTGGGGGCTTGACACCGCGCTAATTGATGACCTGCGTTGCTGTGAGGTGGG
Source organism: Triticum urartu (assembly GCF_003073215.2). Lineage (NCBI taxonomy): Eukaryota > Viridiplantae > Streptophyta > Magnoliopsida > Poales > Poaceae > Triticum > Triticum urartu. Next base: position 190,681,881 of record NC_053025.1, read on the forward strand.
GCGGTGAAGCCTTGGCGGGGTAGTTTGCCCTTGTAAGACCCGGAGGCCTGCCGGGACGATCTTTGAGGCTTGTCTCCGGGGCAACCTCGTCCTCGCTAGGTTCGCCTGCCTGACAAGGGAGGTTTTCCCTTGGTGATATCTTGCTCCTTTGGCTTGACTTCGTCTTCTCGATCCGCAGTTCGATTCCTCAAAGAGCTGATCTCTTCTTCTTGGTCTGGTCTTGGATGTTGTAATCTCTGCTCTTAGGCCTGTGCACGGTCTAGGCAACATACCCAGGGTTTGTTGCACCGACATATTGTCTTCCTTATGAGTGGCGGTCGGGACGAGCGATGGTCTTTTCCTACCAATCTACCCCATAGGGGCATGCGTAGTAGTACTTTGCTTTGAGGGCTAATAAACTTTTGCAATAAGTGTATGAGTTCTTTATGACTATTAAGAGTCCATGGATTATACGCACTCTTACCTTTCTCAATTTGCTAGCCTCTACGGTACCGTGCATTGCCCTTTATCACCTCGAGACGTGGTGCAAACTTCGCCAGTGCATCCAAACCACGTGATATGATACACTCTATCACACATAAGCCATATTATATCTTCCTCAAAACAACCACCATACCTACCTATTATGGCCTTTCCATAGCAATTCTGAGTTATATTGCCATGCAACTTCCACCGCTTCCCTTTTGATGACTTGAGCATTCATTTTCATATTGCTTTGCATTATCATATAGCTGACATAGTAGTTGTGGCTCAGCCATCGTTCATCATTTTTTATACATGTTATGCTAGATCATTGCACATACTGGTACACTGCCAGAGGCATTCATATAGAGTCATATTTTGTTATAGGTATCGAGTTGTAAGTAAATAGAAGTGTGATGATCATCAATTCTCATTATTAGAGCATTATCCAGTGAGGAATGGATGATGGAGACTATGATTCCCCCATAAGTCGGGATGAAACTCCTGACCAAAAGAAAAAAAAAGAAAAAAAAGGAAAAAAGAAAAAAAGGAAAAAATGAAAGAAGGAATGAAGAGATGGGGCATGCTAGTTCCACACTTGTGCTTCAAAGTAGCACCATGTTTTTCATATAGAGAGTCTCCTATGTTGTCACTTTCATATACTAGTGGGAATTTTTCATTATAGGATTAGATGCACACCCACTTAGTTTTCATGATGAGCTTTCATACACTTATAGCTCTTAGTGCATTCGTTGCATTGCAATCCCTACTCCTCGCATTGATATCAATTGATGGGCATCTCCATAGCCCGTTGGTCAGCCATGTCGATGTGAGACTTTCTTACTTTTTGTCTTCTCTATATTTACCCCTATCATCATACTCCATTCCACCCATAGTGTTATATTCATGGCTTGTGCTCATGTATTGCGTGAGGGTTGAAAAAGCTGAAGAGCATTAAAAAAGTATGAACCAATTGCTCGGCTTGTCATCGGGGTTGTACATGATAAATACTTTGTGTTAAGAACATAGAGCATGAAAAGACGAAATGATTTTGTAGGGTACCTTTCTTTAGCATTGATATTTTGAAAGACATGATTGTTAAGTATTGATGTCTTTGTGTCAAATTATAGACTATTGCTTTGAATCACTCGTGTTTTAATATTCATGCCATGATTTGATATATCATCAAGATTATGCTAGGTAGCATTCCACATCAAAAATTTATCTTTTTATCATTTACCTACTCGAGGACGAGCAGGAATTAAGCTTGGGGATGCTGATATGTCTCTGTCGTACCTATAATTTTTTATTGTTTCCTGCCAATATTATACAACTTTCACATACTTTTGGCAACATTTTATATGATTTATTGGACTAACCTATTGATCCGGTGCCCAGTGCCAATTCCTGTTTGTTGCATGTTTTTTGTTTTGTAGAATATCCATATCAAACGAAGCCCAAACACAATAAAAATTTACGGAGAATTATTTTGGAATCTTTATGATTTTTGGGAGGTGGAATCAACGCTAATGGAAGCCCACAGCCTCCATAACCCACGAGGGCGCGTCGGGCACCCCTTGGCGCGCCCAGGTGTCTTGTGCCCTCCCCGTAAGTTGGTTGGGGCCTGTCTTCGAGCACAAGAACGATCATTTATGGAGAAAAAAATAATGTAAAAATTTCAGCACAATCGGAGTTATGGATCTCAGGAAATTTAAGAAACGGTGGAGGGCCAGAAAACAGGAACGCGAAACAGAAGAGAACAGGGGATATATCCAATCTTGGAGGGGCTCCTGCCCCTTCGCCGCCATGGAGGCCATGGACCAGAGCGGGAGTTCTCCTCCCATCTAGGGGGAGTCCAAGGAAGAAGAAGAAGAATAAGAAGGAGGGGCTCTCTCCCCCTCTCTCTCGGTGGTGCCGGAGAGCCACCGGGGCAAGGATCGTGATGGCGATCTACATCAACAATCTTGCTACCGTCAACACCAACTTTCTCCCCCTCTGTGCAGTGGTGTTACACCCCTTCTCCCTGCTGTAATCTCTACTTAAACATGGTGCTCAATGCTATATATTATTTCCCAATGATCTATGGCTATCTTATGATGTCTGAGTAGATCCGTTTTGTCCTATGGGTTAATCGTGATCTTGGTTGGTATGAGTATATATTTTATTATGGTATTGTACTACGGTACCCTTTGTCTCGCACAAACGTGTGGGGTCCCCGCTGTAGGGTGTTACAATATGTTCATGGTTTTTTTGTTGTCGGTTGCCGGAGTGACAGAAGCCTAAACATGGATAAGTGGGTTATTGTGTATGGGAGTAAACATGACTTGATACTTAATGCTATGGTTGGGTTTTACGGCCTTAATGATCTTTAGTAGTTGCGGATGCTTGCTAGAGTTCCAATCATAAGTGCATATGATCCAAGTAGAGAAAGTATGTTAGCTCATGCCTCTCCCTCATATAAAATTGCAAGAATGATTACCGGTCTTGTTATCGATTGCCGAGGGACAAATGAATTTCTTGAGTGACAAAAGCCATCTACTTTTATTACCTTGCAATTTATTCTTAGTTTTATTCTTGCAAATTACTTGTAGTTTTATTCTTGCAAAATAGTTTCATACTTGTTTTAGGTAAAGCAAATGTCAAGTGTGCATATTGTATCAGTGGTCAATAGAACTTGAGGGAATATTTGTTCTACCTTTAGCTCCTTGTTGGGTTCGACACTCTTATTTATAGAAAAAGGCTACAAACGATCCCCTATACTTGTGGGTTATCACCCACCACCTCGTCCCGTCTTGGCTTGGCGAAGCCCTGCCGGCGTACCACCACCACAATCACCACCACGCCATCATGCTGGTCATGATCCCATCTACTACTCCCCCTTCGCTTGCTGGATCAAGGAGGCGGAGATGTCACCGAGACGCATGTGAGTTAATCTCGGATGTGCCATCCATTCGGCACTAGATTGGTTTGGATCGTGATTGGATCACGAAGAGTATGACTACATCATCCGCGTTATATATGCTTCCGCTTTCGGTCTACTAGGGTATGTAGACACACTCCCTTCTCGTAGCTATGCATCTCCTAGATCGGATGTTGGGTGTTTCTTAGGATTTCTTTTATTTTCATGCTTCATTCCCCATCAGTGGCATCATGAGCTAGGTCCATGCGTAGATGTATATGCACGAGTAGAACACAAAGTTGTTGTGGGTGTTGATGTTTAGATTGCTTACTTCCCTTGTCTTATTTGGATACTGTGGTATTGTGGGATGAAGCGGCTCGGACCAACCTCACATGTCATGGCACATGAGACCGGTTCCACTGTTTAACATGCAACTAGTATTGCATAAAAGTAGCTGGCGGGTGTCTGTCTCGCCTACTTTAGTTGAATCTGATTTGACAAAGGAAGTTTTACACCTCGTGATAGAGTCTTCATTCACATACAATGGGTGTAAGCCAGTTTTACACATGCGGAATACTTGGGTTAAACTTGACGAGCCTAGCATGTACAGACATGGTCTCGAAACACGAAAGACCGTAGGGTCGAACATGAGTCATATAGTAGATATGATCAACATGGAGATGTTCACCATTGATGACCACCCCATCTCACGTGAGGATCGGACATATGGGTTTGTTGATTTGGATCATTGAGCAGTTAGAAAACTTGAGGAATGTTGATTTAAATGGGAGTTCACTAATTAATTTGATTAACTGAACCAATTATCATGAACACAGTCTAATTGTCTTTGCAAATTAATGTTGTAGATCAATGGATCGCGCTGTAGCTCCCCTGAATTTTAATGCGTTCCTAGAGAAAGCTAAGTTGAAAGATGATGGAAGCAAACTGTGCAGATTGGGTCCGTAATTTTAGGATTATCCTCAATGCTGCACATAAGGTTTATGTCCTCGATGCACCGCTAGGTGATCCACTCCCTCTTGCAAATCTGGGCGCTGTGAATGTCTGGTAGACAAGAAATGCGGACTACATGATAGTTCAGTGTGCCAAGCTTTACGGCTCAGAACCGGTGCTCCAAAGACGTTTTGAGCACCATGGAGCATATAAGATGTTCTGAGAGCTGAAATTGGTATTTCAGGATCACGCCTGGATTGAGAGGTATGACACCTCCGACAAGTTCTTTAGTTGCAAGATGGAAGAGAACAACTCCGTTAGCGAGCACATACTCAAAATATCTGGGTACTTCAACCGCTTGAATCACTTGGGAGTTAATCCCCCATATGAAGTAGCGATTGAAAGGGTTCTTCAGTCACTACCACCAAGCTACAAAGGCTTCGTGATGAACTATAATATGCAAGGGATGGAGAAGACGATCCCAGAGCTCTTTGTGATGCTTAAAGCCGCGGAAGTGGAAATCAAGAAAGAGCATCAAGTGTCGATAGTCAATAAGACCACCAGTTTCAAGAAGAAAGGCAAGGGAAAGAAAGGGGACTTAAAGAAGAATGGAAAACTAGTTGTCACTCCCGTGAAGAAACCCAAGGCTGGACCCAAACCTGAAATTGAGTGCTCGTATTGCAAGGGGAATGGACACCAGAACCGGAACTGCCCCAAGTACTTGGCAAATAAGGCTGGCAATGTCAACAACGGTATATTTGATATACATGTTATTGATGTGTACCTTACTACTGCTCATAGTAGCGCCTAGGTACTTGATACTGGTTCGGTTGCTAATATTTGAAACTCGAAACAGAAGCTGCGGAATAGATGGAGACTAGCTAAGGACGAGGTGATGATGCGCATTGGAAATGGATCCAAGGTTGATGTGATCGCCGTCGGCACGCTCCCCCTACATCTACCTTCGGGATTAGTTTTAAACCTAAATAATTGTTATTTGTTGCCCGCCTTAAGCATGAACATTATATCTGGATCTTGTTTATTGTGTGGTGGTTATTCATTTAAGTCAGAGAATAATGGTTGTCCTATTTATATGGATAATATCTTTTATGGTCATGCACCCCTTGTGAATGGTTTATTCTTGTTGAATCTCGATCTAGTGACACACATATTCACAATACTGATGCCAAAAGATGCAAAGTTAATGATGATAGTACCACATACTTGTGGCACTGCCGCTTAGGTCATATTGGTGTAAAGCGCGTGAAGAAACTCCATACTGATGGACTTTTGGAATCACTTGATTGTGAGTCATTTGAAACATGTTCACCATACCTTATGGGCAAGATGACTAAAACCCCGTCTTTCAATACGATGGAGCGGGTAATGACTTATTGGAAATAATACATACCGATATATGCGGTCCAATGAGTGTTGAAGCACGCGGTGGATATCGTTATTTTCTTACCTTCATAGATGATTTGAGTAGATATGGGTATATTTAATTAATGAAACACAAGTCTGAAACTTTAGAAAAGTTCAAGGAATTTCAAAATGAAGTGGAGAATCATGATAACAAGAAAATATAGTATCTATGATCTGATCATGGAGGCACATATTTGAGTAACAAGTTTGGCACACATTTGAGACAATGTGAATTATTTCACAACTCATGCACCTGGAACACCACAGCGTAATGGTGTGTCTGAATGTCGTAATCGTACTTTATTGGATATGGTGCCTTCTATGATGTCTCTTACCGATTTTCCACTATCATTTTGGGGTTATGCATTAGAGACAGCCGCATTCACTTTAAATAGGGCACCGTATAAATCCGTTGAGACGACACTGTATGAATTATGGTTTGGCAAGAAACCTAAGTTGTCATTTCTTAAATTTTGGGGATGTGATGCTTATGTCAAAAGGCTTCTACTTGATAAGCTCGAACCCAAAGCGGAAAAGTGCATCTTCACAAGATACCCTAAAGAGACCATTGGGTATACCTTCTATCACAGATCCGAGGGCAAGACCTTTGTTGCCAAGAATGGGTCCTTTCTAGAGAAGGAGTTTCTCTCGAAGAAGTGGGTGGGAGGAAAGTAGAGCTTGATGAGGTAATCATACCTCCTCTCGAATTGGAGAGTAGCACATCACAGAAAAAGTTCTCGTGATGCCTACACCAATTGGAGAGGAAGCTAGTGATAATGATCATGAAACTTCGAATCAAGCTGCTACTGAACTTCGTAGATTGACCAGGGTACGTTCCACACCAGAGTGGTATGGTAATCCTGTCCTGGAAGTCATACTGTTGGACAATGGCGAACCTACGAACAATGAAGAAGCAATGACGAGCCTGGATTCCAACAAATGGCTTGAGGCCATGAAACCCGGGATAGGATCCACGTATGAGAACGAAGGATGGAATTTGGTAGACTTACCTGATGACCGTAAGGCCATTGAGAACAAATGGATCATTAAGAAGAAGACAAGCGCTGATGGTAATGTCACCATCTATAAAGCTTGACTTGTTGCAAAGGGGTTTAGGCAAGTTCAAGGGGTTTACTATGATGGGACTTTCTTAGGTGCAGCGGTGCTTAAGTCTGTTAGAATTATGTTAGCAATTGCCGCATATTATGACTATGAAATCTGGCAAATGGATGTCAAAATAGTGTTCCTTAACAGTTTTCTTAAGGAAGAGTTGTATATGATTCAACCGGAAGGTTTTGTCGATCCTAAAGGTGCTAACAAAGTATGCAAGCTCCAGTGTTCCAATTATGGACTGGGGCAAGCATCTCGAAGTTGGAATATACACTTTGATGAGGTGATCAAAGCTTTTGTTTTATACAAACTTACAAAGAAGCTTGTATTTACAAGAAAGTGAGTGGGAGCTCTATAGAATTTCTAATATTATATGTGGATGACATATTGTTGATTGGAAATGATATAGAATTTCTGGAAAGCATAAAGGGTTATTTAAACAAGAGTTTTTCAATGAAATACTTAGGTGAAGATGCTTACATATTGGGTATTAAGATCTATAGAGATAGATCAAGACGCCCAATAGGACCTTCACAAAGCACACACCTTAACAAGATTTTGAAGAAGTTCAAAATGGACCAATTGAAGAAGGGGTTCTTACCTGTGTTGCAAACTGTGAAGTTAAGTCTGATTCAAAGCCCGGCCGCGGCAGAAGAAAGAGAAAGGATGCAAGTCACCCCCTATGGCTCAGCCATAGGCTCTATAATGTATGCCATGTTGTGTACCAGACCTGATGTGTGCCTTGCCATAAGTTTGGAAGGGAGGTACCAAATTAATCCAGGAGTGGATAACTGGACATCGGTAAAAATATCCTTAAGTACCTAAAAAGGAGGTTCCTGTTTATGGAGGTGATGAAGAGCTTGTCGTAAAGGGTTACGTTGATGCTAGCTTCGACACTGATCTGGATGACTCGAAGTCTCAAACCGGATATGTATATATTCTGAATGGTGGAGTAGTCAGTTGGTGCAGTTCCAAGCAGAGCGTCATAGCAGGATCTACATGTGAAGTGGAGTATATAGCCGCTTCGGAAGCATCACAGGAGGGAGTCTAGATGAAGGAGTTCATGTTTGATCTAGAAGTTGCACCTAGTGCAGCGGATCTGACGACTCTCTATTGAGACAACATTAGCGCCATTTCCATTGCCAAGGAGCAAAGGTTTCACAAGAAGACCAAGCACATCAAGTGCCGCTTCAACTCCATTCGTAATTATATTAAGGATGGATACGTATACATTTGCAAAGTACACACGGATCTGAAAGCAGCAGAACCATTGACTAAACCTCTTCCATGAGCAAAACATGATCAACATCAGAACTTTATGGGTGTGAGATTCATAACTATGTAAACTAGATTATTGACTCTAGTGTAAGTGGGAGACTGTTGGAAATATGCTCTAGAGGCAATAATAAAATGGTAATTATCATATTTCCCGTTCATGATAAATGTTTCTTATTCATGCTAGAATTGTATTGGCCGGAAACTTAAATACATGTGTGAATACATAAACAACACCGTGTCCCTAGTGAGCATCTACTAGACTAGCTCGTTGATAAAAGATGATCAAAGTTTCCTAACCATAGGCATGAGTTGTTTTCATAACGGGATCACATCATTAGGAGAATGACGTGATGGACAAGACCCAACCGTAAGCTTAGCAATAGATCGTATCCCTTAGTTATTTGCTACAACTTTCTTCATGCCAAGTATCTGTTCCTTAGACCATGAGATCATGTCGCTCCCAGACACCATAGGAATACGTTGTGTGAACATCACTTCGTAACTGGGTGATCATAAAGGTGCTGTATAGGCATCTCCGAAGGTGTCTGTTGGGTTGCATGGATCAAAACTATGATTTGTCGCTAAGGGAGTCCTGGATTAGCGGGTCCCCGGTCGTCTGGGACTTATGACGTGGGCCAGACTGCTGGGCTCTAAAGATACAAGATAGAAGACTTTCCCCCCCCCCCCCCGTGTTCGGACATGAATCTCCTTTGCGTGTGTGGCAAGCTTGATGCCCGGATGTATGGTTTCCTTCCCATGTAAACCGACCTTGTACAAACCTTAGCCCCCTCCGATATCTATATAAACCGGAGGTTTTAGTCCATAGAGGCAGTCATAATCATACATGCTAGACATCTAGGGTTTAGTCATTATGATCTCATGGTAGATCAACTCTTGTAACCCCTATACTCATCAAAGTCAATCAAAGCAGGACGTAGGGTTTTACCTCCATCAAAAGGGCCCGAACCTGGGTAAAACATTGTGTCCCCTGCCTCCTATTACCTTCGATCCTTAGACGCACAATTCGGGACCGCCTACCCGAGTTCTGCCGCTTTTGACACCGACATTGGTGCTATCATTGAGAGTTCCTCCGTGTTGTCGATAGAAGGATCGATGGCTCGCCTCGTCATTAATGATGAAATCACCTCTGGACAAGCCCTAGCTCCTAGGCAGATCCTCCAGATCGGCAATTTCGCCATAGGCGCCCGCCCGGCCATCAACCCAAAGGCGGTCCCTCGGATAGCCAAAAATCGTCTCCACATTAACCCCGAAAGCGTCGATAAGATGGATCCGGCAGATGTCTCGTCTTTAAATGAACTGCAAGATCGCATCGCCGCCCAGGGGGTCGCAACAGATTACGACCTGATTGGGCTTAAACCTGATCAGAGGGAAATCAGGTATCCACCTGTCACCCACCTGGTGACTGTTGTGGAAGAACAAGTTGATGATACCGCTCCTCCTATGCTAAAAACAAACTATGTTCGGATCTCCGAGCCCTATGAGCTGGACACTCATCTTCGAGAAGGGACTATCTGTCTCCCGAAGATAGAATCTGCCTGTCGGTGTCAAAACCGGCGGATCTCGGGTAGGGGGTCCTGAACTATGTGTCTAAGGTTGATGGTAACAGGAGACAGGGGACACGATGTTTACCCAGGTTCGTGCCCTATCTATGGAGGTAATACCCTACTTCCTGCTTGATTGATCTTGATGAATATGAGTGTTACAAGAGTTGATCTACCATGAGATCGTAATTGCTAAACCCTAGAAATCTAGCTTGTATGACTACGGTCTTGAGTATCCTCTATCTGGACTAAGCCCTCCGGTTTATATATACACCGGGGGGATCTAGGGTTACATAGAGTCGGTTACATAATATGGAGTCTTCATAGTTGTTCGCCAAGCTTGCCGTCCACGCCAAGGAGAGTCCCATCCGGACATGGGCACCATCTTCGGTCTTCATATCTTCACAACCCATCAGTCCGGCCCATAGATAACAGGCCGGACGCCCGAGGACCCCTTAGTCCAGGACTCCCTCAGTAGCCCCCGAACCAGTCTTCAATAGCGAGGTGTTCGGCACACGGATTATCTTCGGTATTGCAAGGTGGGTTCCTCCCTTAAGTAGTATATTCGTCCGTAGATTCGATGTCTCCCCTCGGATTGTGCGCGCTTAATGTCCTCGTTTTCCACGTGTCGAGCGAATGCGGACAGTCAGGGTATTTTTTGCAAATAACACCCTAGCCCTGTAAGGAAGAGTATCTATTTAAAGAGATTGGATCTTAGATCCTTTCGGCACCAAGCGGAGAAAATCCTCAGAGACCTCCAGGAAGGACCATTCCAACATGGCCAACAACCCTAGCTCCTCTTCCCATTCCAACCTAGAGAGAGGCGAGTGGGAGAGGTGCTCTCTGTCCCATAGCCGATTGGCAAAGCTACAAACGCTGGGATTTCTCCCTCCAGCAGATCTGGTCCCTGTTCGAGCAGGGTTGGCCTCCTTCAATGGAAAAACCCAGGAAGAGGATTCTCCCAATCCGTCTATGGGAGAACGGGTATGCTTCGTCCCCTATCTGCTGAGGGGGGTGGGGTTTCCAATTCACCCATTCCTCCAAGGGCTACTGGAGTACTACGGCCTCCAGCTGCACAATTTTACCCCCGGCTCCATCCTCCACATTGCGGGTTATGTCGCCCTATGCAAACTATTCCTGGGTTATGAGGCCCATTTTGATTTATGGAAAAGACTATTCTGCCTCGTCCCTCGCAATCAAGGTGGATCAATCTTTGAAGTGGGAGGAGCCGAAGTGTGGTGCATTGCCGGGACCGGATATCTGTCTGGCACGCCAAAGAAGGCTCCCGAAGAGTGGTCTTCCGAATGGTTCTACATTGATGACCCCGTCCGCATAGGCCTCCTCGAGTTTTCAAATGCTTCGCTAAAGAAGCGCCACAGCTGGCGTCCTCAGAGCCTCGAGGAAGAGGATAGCATGGAAATCAGCTTGCTACTGGGCAAGATTAAAATGCTTGCCTAGTCCGGATTGTCAATAGTCGAAGTGATGGCAATTTCCATAATGCGGGGGGTCCAGCCACTCCAATACTGAGGACTGCCCATGTGGCATTATAACAGAGAAGACAACGCCTCACGTTATGGCCGAAAAGGCCCGAAGACCCCCACTGCTCTAGCCAAGATCCTGGCCGAGCTGTATAAAGGGGAGAAGGAGGAGTTCAGCCGTCTCCAACATCAAGACGGACTTTCCATGTACAATCCTCCCAGCTGGGTAAGGTTCGGCTTCACTTAATTTATCTTGTCCTTGGATCATTCGTTGTCAGGAAGCATCTTATGTGCTCATAATAGGAATGGAAAAAGGCTATCAAAGGGATCCATGACCCTGCCCCTCAGCCGGAGAATCGCAACCGGGATCTCGACCCTGGATATGAAGAAGATCCGGACATATTCGTGGATCTTGAGGAGGGAACGTTCTATCAGATGAGCTACGATGGTACATATGTACCTATTATCGCCGATTACCCCGGCCTCCTTCCAGCTTCACACGTAAGTGATCCGAAGACACCTTATTCAAAAGAAATCTCTCCTTCCTCATTACCCACCACACTATCCTGTGCTCAAAAGCGGAAGGGTTCAGCGCGCCGTACCGCTCTAAGGGTACCTCCGAAGAGGGCGTCCCCTACTCCGGGCGAGTCTTCCAAGAGGCAAGCAAACGAAGACACGGTCGTACCTTCATCGAAGAGGTATGAATTCGCCAACATGCACCTGAGCAGTCACATCCAACCGTGACCTTCCCGTTTTCCATGTGTTAGGAGAAAGGTGCGCCGGACTATATCCAGAGGTTCGAGCGGACGTACTTCCCGCAGCCATGATTCAAATCCTACCATGAAGACGGGGGCTGATGTGGGGGCAACGCCGGACTGTCCTCTAGCCGAGGACTCGGATGATGTATTCGTCACCAACTCGGAAGTGGAGAGTGCCATGAATCATCGGCGCCGCCGGGCCATTTTACAAGACCCTGTCTTTTCAGAAGAGTCGTTTAACGCATTCAGCTCGGCCGATGCATACATCCGAGCAGCTCGAGATGGAATTAACAGGGCCACAAAGCAACATTTGTAAGATGTGCAGGTAAATTTGTTTTGTCTGACTATGATAACCATATGTCAGTAGCCCCCGAGACTTAAAGGAGTTGAAACAACTGATTTAAGGATCAATGTACAACCAGGTGCTTACGGAGAAGAACACCCAGCTAGCTCAGGAACTAGAAAAGTGTCAGCGCCAGCTTCTTGCTGCCAATGCCGAACTGGAGAAATACAAGGCATCTCCCGGTAATATTTCCCTCTATAGAAAATTCATAATGATACACCGATAGTGTGAATCTGGGTACTTATCTTTGTGTTGGGTCGTTAGACCAAGTACGGGAGCAGCTGGATGCCACTCGAAGCGAAGAACACGGAGCCAAAAAGCTACTAGCAGCGGGCGAGAGTGTATTGACAAAAGTCGTTCAGGAGAAAAAGGAACTCCAGGATTCGAATGCCAAACTGGGCGAAGAACTGAAAGATGTGCGAGCTTAGCTAGCGGACTCTGTGAAGGAGAACAAGAAGCTGCGAGGCGGCATATTCAGTATGTGGCCGCTTTTACCTTATAACAGTTTGGAGGTAACGGTAGCTGATATAGCTGTAATTGCAGGTGTATTGATGAACCGCCCTGAAGAGGAGATGTCCAGATCTTCAAGTGATCTTCTGCAAGGGCTGTCGCAGTTGCATGAGCAATCTCGGCAAGCGATGTGGAGTGTAGCCAAGGCGTTATGGCCATCCGACTCCCCTCCATGAAGCATGGAGAAGCTAGTAGAGTTGTTCAAGGGAGCGTGGCGGCGTGTCCGGCTGTGGAAGATATCGGCCCGCCGAGAGGGTGCGCGAGAGGCCTCGGCCATGGTGAAGACGCGATATACCAAGCTGGATCCTAATCACATGGCTCGTGTCGGACCTCTAGGGCCGAATGGGGAAGAAATTCCCATTAGTTTAGTATATGACCAAGTAGAGGTGGCCGCCAAATATTCCCAACAGGAGTGTAAATTAGACCGCCTTTTGGACGGTATAGAGGAGGAAGTGTTTGAGTCGTGAGCGACTATGAACTTTCCTTCTAGCTGGATAATAAAGACAATTGTCATCATCGACCTTTTCGCTTCAACCTCTTGACCTGAAGGTTTGGAGTGTTTTCGAACACCGTAGTGGTAGAATATACCGGGGTATGCATGGAAACCAGGCGTAGGGGTCATAATTGCTCAAACAGACAATGTGTATCTGGCTAGTTATGTTCTATTACATTATGTAAGAAACATCTTCCAGAGAGAATAGTTCCGTTAAGGGTTCCTTTCCCTGGGTGTGCATACATGTTAATGTGCATGTCCGAACTTTGATTGATAAAATCATAGAGTAAGTAACATCTAGGGTTCACAATGGAGTGAATGCGGAAACACCTTTAATTCACAGACTGAATATTCCCTTAAGAATGCTAGCTTTCGGCTTCACCCATTCTGAGGTACACATCCGGATGACCCAGCAGTAACAATCGCAGAGGTGCTCCCTTTATGCCCTAGCCGAACTAACGGGAATGTAGGGCATAAGCACAGGAACCGGGCAACCCAGATTGGCCAAAACTTAAGTCATATCGACGCATATAGTGGCAAAGAAAAGGTACATACGGAAAAAAGGAACGCATATGTGCTGAGCTTGATGCTCGAAGAATAGTCGCAAGCTTCTGTACGAGAAGCCCCCAGGTATAATGAATGTACATATTTAGAGATGTACGCATCAGGTAGGGATGGTCTAGCCGCACTAAAGCCGTAAGGCTAAAGAGAAAACGAAAAAAGGTAAAAGACGAAAAGAGAGAAAAAATAAATAATGGAAATAATAGGAGGGAGGAAACGAACACAGAGTTCGGCGTTAGGCATAAAATCGTCGTAGTCTGGCCGCATTCCAGGGGTTCGGCTCCAGGTGATTATCTGACTCATCACGTAGGCGGTACGCTCCTCCGGTGGGAACTTCGTCAATGATGAAGGGACCCTCCCACTTGGTCTTGAGTTTGTCCTTTTTCTTCTCCGGCAAGCGTAGAACGAGTTCACCAACGTTATACGTATTGGCCCGCACTTCTCTGCTTTGATACCTGCCAGCCTGCAGTTGATAAAATGCGGAACGGGCTTTGGCGACATCGCGCTCCTCCTCCAAGGCATCTAAGTTGTCCTGCCGATCAAGCTAGGCTTCTCTCTCTTTGTACATATGCACTCGAGGTGAGTCATGAATAACATCGCAGGGTAACACTGCTTCCGCACCGTACACCATGAAGAAGGGTGTATATCCAGTAGAGCGGTTGGGCGTGGTCTGCAGTCCCCAGAGTATGGAGTCAAGTTCCTCCACCCAGTGCTTGTCCGATTCCTTCAAAGACCGCACTAGTCTGGGTTTGATGCCGCTCATAATAAGACCATTAGCCCGTTCGACTTGACCGTTTTTTGCGGGTGATAGACAGAGGCGTAATTGAGCTTAATGGCTAGATTAGCGCACCAGGTTTTCACCTCATTGGCTGCAAAATTGGAGCCATTATCGGTGATTATACTGTGCGGGACACCATAACGGTGTACCACGCTGGATATGAAATCTATTACTGGCCCCGCTTCGGCCGTTTTAACTGGTTTGACCTCTATACACTTAGTGAATTTATCCACCATGACCAGCAGATACTTTCTCTTATGGCTTCCTCCTTTAAGGGGTCCGACCATATCGAGTCCCCGGACCGCAAAAGGCCAAGTGATGGGGATTGTTTGTAAGGCAGTCGGGGGCATATGGCTTTGATTGGCAAAGAGTTGGCATCCGACGCAACATTGGACAAGGTCCTGTGCATCTGCTCGGGTCATCGGCCAATAAAACCCTGTACGGAAGGCCTTGCTAACAAGGGCCCGAGCAGCGGTGTGGTGACCGCCGAGTCCGTCATGAATTTCAGCCAAGAGTTTCCGCCCCTCTTCCCCGGATATACATCGTTGAAGGACTCCGGTGGCGCTTTTCTTATAGAGCTCTCCATCATGAACCATGTACGCCTTTGAATGCCAGACAATGCAGCAGGCCTCATTCTGGTCCTCAGGAAGCTCTTTCCTGTTAAGGTAGGCCAGGAAGGGTTCAGTCCATGGGGCAATGACTGCCATGATGAGATGCGCCGATGGTGTTATTTCGGTGGCTGAGCCCCCGACGACGTCGCTGTTTCTGGGATCTGGGGTTATGTTTGGATCTAGACTAGTATTGCTGTTTTCCCCCCTGCCACACCACAGATGGCTTAAAGAGCATTTCCAGGAAAATATTAGGTGGGACGGGGACGCGCTTAGCACCGATATGAGCAAGAACATCCGCCGCTTGATTACTTTCTCGAGCCACATGATGGAACTCGAGCCCTTCGAACTGGGCCGACATTTTTATGACTATGTTATGATACGCTGCCATCTTTGGATCTTTGGCGTCGAAATATCCATTTATTTGAGATATTGCAAGGTTTGAGTCCCCGCATACTTGTAGGCGTTGTATGCCCATGGAGACAGCCATCCAGAGACCATGCAATAAGGCCTCGTATTCGGCTGCGTTATTGGAGCCTGTGTATAGTATTTGGAGAACGTACTGGATGACGTCTCCAGTAGGGGATGTTAAAACGACGCCCGCTCCTAACTCTGCCAGCATTTTGGAGCCGTCGAAATACATTACCCAATTGGAGTACGTGCCATACTCTTTAGGGAGTTCGGCCTCTGTCCATTCGGCGACGAAGTCGGCCAGTACTTGGGATTTGATAGCCCGATGCGGCTTATATGTAATGTCAAATGGGAGGAGCTCGATGGCCCATTTGGCAATCCGGCCCATAGCATCGCGGTTGTTTATAATGTCATTGAGTGGTACTTCGGAGGCCACCGTGATCGAATACTCCTGGAAGTAGTGACAGAGTTTTCAGGGTGCCATGAAGACCGTGTATGCTATCTTTTGATAATGAGGATACCAGGATTTGCATGGTGTAAGGACAGTAGATACGTAGTATACTGGCTTCTGAAGCGGGAATTTATGTCCATCCTGTTCTCGTTCAACGACGAGTATGGCGCTAACCACCTGATATGTTGCCAATATGTATAATAACATCGGTTCGCCGGCGTTTGGTGCGGCCAGGATTGGATTGCTCGCAAGAAGGGTTTTTATTTCCTCCAGTCCAGCTGTTGCCACGTCCGTCCACTCGAAGTGGTCGGTTCGCCGTAGAAGGCGATAGAGTGGCAGTGCCTTTTCTCTCAATCTGGAGATAAAGCGGCTTAGAGATGCTATGCAACCCGCGAGCTTTTGAACTTGTTTAAGGTTTGTTGGCTTAGCCAATTGTGACAAAGCTCAGATTTTGGCTGGGTTTGCTTCAATTCCTCTATTGGAAATGATGAAGCCCAGCAGTTTTCCAGCAGGGATGCCGAAAACGCACTTCTCCGGATTGAGCTTAATGTCATACACGCGGAGGTTGTCGAATGTGAGACGTAAATCGTCTATTAGTGTTTCGACGTTCCTAGTTTTGATGTCGACGTCGTCCATGTAAGCTTCAACTGTCTTGCCGATCTGTTTCTCCAGGCATGTTTGAATCATGCGTTGGTATGTGGCGCCGGCGTTCTTGAGCCCGAAGGGCATAGTGTTGAAGCAGAATGGCCCATATGGGGTGATGAATGTCATTGCAGCTTGATCGCATTCCTTCATTTTGATTTGATGGTATCCGGAATATGCATCAAGAAAACACAGTAAGTCGTGTCCTACGATGGTGTCAATGATTTGATCGATGCGGGGGAGGGGGATGGGATCCTTGGGGCATGCCTTGTTGATGTCTTTAAAATCGACACACAGGCGCCAGGATTTGTCCTTCTTTGGTACCATCACCAAATTTGCCAGCCAGTCCAGATGTTTTATTTCTCTAATGAATCCGGCCTCGATTAGCTTGGCTAGCTCTTCCCCCATAGCTTGGCATTTGGGTTCGGAGAAGCGCCGCAGTGTTTGCTTGACTGGTTTGTGTCCCTTCAATATATTGAGGCTGTGTTCGGCCATCTCGCGTGGGATTCCTAGGATATCAGAAGGGTGCCAGGCGAATATATCCCAATTCTCACGCAGGAACTCTCGTAGAGCGGCGTCAACCATTGGGTCTAGTTGTGCTCCTATGGATGCTGTCTTCTTGGGGTCCATTGGGTGGACTTGTAATTTGACTATTTCTTCTGCCGGCTTGAATGAGGTGGATTTGGGTCGTTTGTCTAGGACCACATCATCTCTGTCCACCGTGGAGCAGCGCGGTTAATTCTTCGGCAGCGAGGGCTTCAGATAATGCCTTGATAACCCACAAGTATAGGGGATCAATTGTAGCCTCTTTCTATAAGTAAGAGTGTCAAACCCAGCTAAAAGTAGAACAAATATTCCCTCAAGTTCTATCGACCACCGATACAACTCTACGCACGCTTAGCGTTCGCTTTACCTAGAACAAGTATGAAACTAGAAGTACTTTGTAGGTGTTGTTGGATAGGTTTTCAAGATAATAAAGAGCGCGTAAATAAAAGCTAGGGGTTGTTTAGATAAAGACACAACTAATTTAGTTTTAGTAAAGAGCATTTTGTTACGAGAAATTTATTTGCCCCTAGGCAATTGATAACTAGAACGGTAATCATTATTGCGATTTTATTTGAGGGAGATGCATAAGCTAACATACTTTCTCTACTTGGGTCATATGCACTTATGATTGGAACTCTAGCAAGCATCCGCAACTACTAAAGATCATTAAGGTAAAACCCAACCATAGCATTGAAGTATCAAGTCCTCTTTATCCCATACGCAAACAAACTACTTACTCGGGTCTGTGCTTCTGTCACTCACGCCACCCACCATAAGCAAATCATGAACATATTGCAAACCCTACCGCGGGAATCCCCCATGCTTGCGCGACACGGAGAGCACCATACGACAACACCAATAATAAAACATACAACTCAAACCAATCACGATCATCCAATAACCCATAGGACAAAACGGATCTACTCAAACATCATAGGATAGCCATACATCATTGGGAAATAATATATAGCGTTGAGCACCATGTTTAAGTAGAGATTACAGCGGGTAAAATAGGGGTTACACCGCTGCATAGAGGGGGAGGAGTTGGTGATGATGGCGGTAAAGTTGTTGGTGAAGATTGCGGTGATGATGACGGCCCCCGGTGGCACTCCGGTGGCACCGAAAGCGAGGGGGAGAGATCCCCCTCCTCCTTCTTCCTTGACCTCCTCCCTAGATGGGAGAAGGGTTTCCCCTCTGGTCCTTGGTCTCCATGGCATGGGAGGGGCGAGATCCCCTCCGAGATTGGATCTGCCTCTCTGTCTCTCTCTGTTTCTGCGTTCCCTGATTCTGGCCTTTCACCGTTTCTTATATTCCCGGAGATCCGTAACTCCGATCGGGATAAATTTTTAACACGGTCTCTATCCGGATATTAGCTTTCTTGCGGCGAAAGAAGGGCACCAACCGCCTTACGGGGTGGACACGAGGGTCAGGGGCGCGCCCAGGGGGGTGGGGTGCGCCCCCCTGCCTTGTGCCTCCCTCGGGCACCGTCTCGCGTGGATTTTTCTTCCCAAAAATCATATATATTCCAAAAAAATTCTTCGTCAGTTTTTATCCCGTTTAGACTCTGTTTGATATGGATATTCCGTGAAACAAAAAACATGCAACAAATAGGAACTGGCACTGGGCACTGGATCAATATGTTAGTCCCGAAAATAGTATAAAAAGTTGCCAAAAGTATATGAAAGTTGTAGAATATTGGCATGGAACAATCAAAAATTATAGATACAACGGAGACGTATTAGCATCCCCAAGCTTAATTCCTGCTCGTCCTCCAGTAGGTAAATGATAAAAAAGATAATTTTTGATGTGGAATGCTACCTAGCATAATCTTGATCATGTAATCTAATCATGGCATGAATATTAAGACATGAGTGATTCAAAGCAATAGTCTATCATTTGACATAAAAACAATAATACTTCAAGCCTAGTAATAAAGCAATCATGTATTTTCAAAATAACATGGCCAAAGAAAGTTATCCCTACAAAATCATATGGTCTGGCTATGCTCTATCTTCACCACACAAAATATTCAAATCATGCACAACCCCGATGACAAGCCAAGCAATTGTTTAATAATTTTTACGTTCTCAAACCTTTTCAACTTTCACGCAATACATGAGCGTGAGCCATGGACATAGCACTATAGATGGAATAGAATGGTGGTTGTGGAGAAGACAAAAAGGAAAAGATAGTCTCACATCAACTAGGCGTATCAACGGGCTATGGAGATTCCCATCAATAGATATCAATGTGAGTGAGTAGGGATTGCCATGCAACGGATGTACTAAGAGCTATAAGTGTATGAAACCTCAGAGTGAAACTAAGTGGGTGTGCATCCAACTTGCTTGCTCATGAAGACCTCGGGCATTTGAGGAAGCCCATCATCGGAATATACAATCCAAGTTCTATAATGAAAATTCCCACTAGTATATGAAAGTGATAACTCAAGAGACTCTCTATATGAAGAACATGGTGCTACTCTGAAGCACAAGTGTGGTAAAAGGATAGTAACATTGTCCCTTCTCTCTTTTTCTCTCATTTTTTGGCCCTTCTCTTTTTTTCCTTTTTTGGCCTTTCTTTTTTTTTCTCTTTTTTCTTTTTCTTTTTTTTTATTTTTTCGTCCGGAGTCTCATCCCGACTTGTGGGCGAATCATAGTCTCCATCATCTTTTCCTCACTGGGACAATGCTCTAATAATGATCATCACACTTTTATTTACATACAATTCAATATTACAACTCGATGCTAGAACAAAGGTATGACTCTATATGAATGCCTCCGGCGGTGTACCAGGATGTGCAATGATCTAGCGTAGCAATGACATCAAAAAAGGACAAGCCATGAAAACATCATGCTAGCTATCTTACGATCATGCAAAGGAATATGACAATAAATGCTCAAGTCATGTATATGATGATGATGGAATTTGCATGGCAATATATCTTGGTGGCTGTTTTGAGGAAGGTATATGGTGGGTTTAAGGTACCGGCGAAAGTTGCGCGATACTAGAGAGGCTAGCAATGGTGGAAGGGTGAGAGTGCGTATAATCCATGGACTCAACATTAGTCATAAAGAAATCACATACTTATTGCAAAAAATCTATTAGTTATCGAAACAAAGTACTACGCGCATGCTCCTAGGGGGATATATTGGTAGGAAAACACCATCGCTCGTCGCCGACCGCCACTCATAAGGAAGACAATCAATAAATAAATCATGCCCCGACTTCATCACATAACGGTTCACCATACGTGCATGCTATGGGAATCACAAACCTCAACACAAGTATTTCTATAATCCACAACTACCCACTAGCATGACTCTATTATCACCATCTTTATATCGCAAAACTATTGCAAGGAATCAAACATATCATATTCAGTGATCTACAAGTTTTATGTAGGATTTTATGACTAACCATGTGAATGACCAATTCCTGTCATCTCTCTAAATAGATATAAGTGAAGCAGGAGAGTTTAATTCTTTCTACAAAAGATATGCCCACGCTCTAAAAAATATAATTGAAGCAAAAGAGCATTCTACAAATGACGGTTTTCTATGTAAAGAGAAACGGGCAATCCAAACTTCAAATGATATAAGTGAAGCACATGAAGCATTCTATAAAGCCAAACTCAAAAGATATAAGTGAAGTGCAATGAGAATTCTATAAATCAACCAAGGACTATCTCATATCAGCATGGTTCATAAAAGAGAAATGAAAACTAAATGCAAAAGACACTCCAAGATTTGCACATATCGCATGAACGAAACGAATCCAAAAACATATTGATACTTGTTGAAGAAAAATGGGATGCCTTCCGGGGCATTCCCAAGCTTAGACGCTTGAGTCTCCTTGAATATTTACTTGGGGTGCCTCGGGCATCCCCAAGCTTGAGCTCTTTCCTCTCTTCCTTCATCTCACATCAAGACCTTCTCGATCATCGAACACTTCGTCCACACAAAAGTTCAACAGAAAACTCGGTAAGATCCGTTAGTATAATAAAGAAAATCACTAATCTAAGTAATGTTGCAAACCAATTCATATTTTGTTTTTTCATTATAGCTACTGTAATATAACTTTTCCATGGCTTAATCCACTGATATAAATCGATAGTTTCATCAAAACAAGCAAACTATGCATCAAAAACAGAATGTGTCTAAAACAGAACAATATGTAATAATCTGAACATTCACCATACCTCTGGTACTCCAAAAATTCTACCAAAATTAGGAAAAATAAACAATTTGTATAGAAAGACAGTACAAAAAGAATCAGAACCATTTGACGTTCCAGTAAAAAAATGTAAAATCGCGCACTACAGCCAAAGTTTCTGTCCTACACCGTACAAACCAACAAGCATTGTAAACATCCTAAAGGCAAACCTTGGCACGCTATTTTTATAATACAATGGAATTGTACAAGGGGATAATTATTTTTGTTGAAAAGTTTCTGTAATTAAGATTCACAAAGTTTCCATGGGCATGAACAAAGTTCAAGGACGTCCCCAACTTTCACAATGCTCGTCTATCTCACTTTCACTTTTCTTTTTGAAAAGTTTTGGGTTCCCCTATTTATTTTTTTGTTTTTAAACTATATAAAAGCACACAACAAAAATAAATGACTCTCTAAAACTTCCGGGTTGTCTCCCTGGCAGCGCTTTCTTTAAAGCCATTAAGCTAGGCATAGTGCTCAAGTAATGGATCCACCCGGATCCCAAGGTATATCAAAGACAATTTTAATTAAAAATGATTTGTAATTTAGTAGTGAGCAAAAAGTAACATATATCATGTAATGACGAAGTCTAACTCTCTTCCTATGCATCGGCATGTCATAAAAGAACAATCCATGCACACACAGTAAAGGCCAATGCATAGTATAAACAGTTTCTTGCAATTTTATCGTATTGGAAACATAGAGAGGTGGAGATATAGTTCCTCTCTCATAATAATTGCAAGTAGGAGTAGCAAGCACATGCATATTATGTTCATCAAAATCATCATGTGTAATAGTAAAACGCAACCCATCAATATAATCCTTAATAAGGGTAAACTTCTCCGATATAGTGTAGTCGGGAGATTTCAAAAAGATAATAGGACTATCCTGCGTGGGTGCAATAGCAACAATTTCATGTTTAACATAAGGAACTATAGCAAGTCCATCTCCATAAGCATAATTCATGTTGGCATCTTGGCCACAAGCATAGCAAGCATCATCAAAAAGGGATATTTCAAGAGAATCAACGGGATCATAATAGTCATCATAGCAATCATCCTTCGGTAAGCACGAAGGGAAATTAAACAATGTATGAGTTGAAGAGTTACTCTCATTAGAAGGTGGGCACGGGTAGCTAATCTGCTCTTCCTCCTTTCATTCTTTGCTCTCCTCATCATCTTTTTCATCCAATGAGGACACAGTTTCATCAATTTCTTCTTCCATAGACTCCTGCAAAATATTAATCTCTTCTTGGACAGCGGAGGAGTCCTCAATATATGGTTTAACATAGGCATTAGAAGCATAATTATCATAACAATATTCAAGTATGGCAATATTTTCAGACTTGTAAAGAGTAGCATCATACTTTTCAATCAAAGAAGCAATTTCATAAGCACCCTTAAAAGCAACAAATTCTTCAATTTGTTGAACATCATAGTAATTATAAACACCCTTAGCATAAGAAGATACGATTCCATTATCACTAAACAAACATTGGTAGGGAAGGTGTTTCTTAGGGTCTTCAGAACAACAAGTATAATCATATATTTCGCATAAATTCCAAGCATGGCATTGCAAATGATGAATTTGATCCAGTAAACGTTTCCCTTTTTCAGATATGTGGTGTCGCACATAACAAGCATGCTCATCTAAAGATTTGCCCTCAACTAAGCTAGTTGGGGTTTCAGCACGAGCACATAGGGATCGAAGATGATCCAAGTACTAAGCTTCAGGAGTGTGATAGATTTTGAGTGGTTCTTCAACCATTACTTCAGTAGGTACAACTAATTTTTTTGGTATTTTGTGTTTCCTACCCATAACTAAAGATAGAAAACGACTAAGAACAACAAATAAAAATTACTTAGTGATAAAGAAAACAAGCATACACGAGAATATTCACCGCACGCTATGGCTCCCCGGCGACGGCGCCAGAAAAATGTCTTGATAACCCACAAGTATAGGGGATCAATTGTAGCCTCTTTCGATAAGTAAGAGTGTCGAACCCAATGAGGAGCTAAAGGTAGAATGAATATTCCCTCAAGTTCTGTCGACCATCGATACAACTCTACGCACGCTTAGCGTTTGCTTTACCTAGAACAAGTATGAAACTAGAAGTACTTTGTAGGTGTTGTTGGATAGGTTTGCAAGATAATAAATAGCACATAAATAAAAGCTAGGGGCTGTTTAGATAAAGACACAACTAAGTTAGTTTTAGTAAAGAGCTTTTTGTTACGAGGAAGTTATTTGTCCCTAGGCAATCGATAACTAGACCGGTAATCATTATTGCGATTTTATTTGAGGGAGAGGCATAAGCTAACATAATTTATCTACTTGGATCATATGCACTTATGATTGGAACTCTAGCAAGCATCTGCAACTACTAAAGATCATTAAGGTAAAACCCAACCATAGCATCAAGTCCTCTTTATCCCATATGCAAACAACCTACTTACTCGGGTATGTGCTTCTGTCACTCATGCCACTCACCATAAGCAAATCATGAACATATTGCAAACCCTACAACGGGAATCCCTCACGCTTGCGCGACACGGAGAGCACCATAGGACAGCACCAATAATAAAACATGCAACTCAAACCAATCACGATCATCAAATAACCCATAGGACAAAACGGATCTACTCAAACATCATAGGGTAGCCATACATCATTGGGAAATAATATATAGCATTGAGCACCATGTTTAAGTAGAGATTACAGCGGGTAAAAGAGGGGTTACACTGCTGCATAGAGGGGGGAGGAGTTGGTGATGATGGCGGTGAAGTTGTTGGTGAAGATTGCGGTGATGATGATGGCCCCCGGTGGCACTCCTGTGCCACCGGAAGCAAGGGGGAGAGAGCCCCCCCTCCTTCTTGTTCTTCCTTGACCTCCTCCCTAGATGGGAGAAGGGTTTCCCCTCTGGTCCTTGGTCTCCATGGCATGGGAGGGGCGCGAGCCCCTTCGAGATTGGATCTGTCTCTCTGTCTCTCTCTGTTTCTGCGTTCCTTGATTCTTCCCTTTCACTATTTCTTATATTCCGGGAGATCCGTAACTCTGATTGGGCTGAAATTTTAACACGATCTCTATACGGATATTAGCTTTCTTGGGCGAAAGAAGGGCACCAACCGCCTTACGGGGTGTCCATGAGGGTCAGGGGCGCGCCCCCCTGCCTCGTGCCTCCCTCGGGCACCGTCTCGCGTGGATTTTTTTTCCCAAAAATCATATATATTCCAAAAAAATCTCCATCAGTTTTTATCCCGTTTGGACTCTGTTTGATATGGATATTCTGCGAAACAAAAAATATGCAACAAATAGGAACTGGCACTGGGCACTAGATCAATATGTTAGTCCCAAAAATAGTATAAAAAGTAGCTAAAAGTATATGAAAGTTGTAGAATATTGGCCTGGAACAATCAAAAATTATAGATACGATGGAGAAGTATCATGCCTCATGGGCTAGGGATGCGGTTTTATTCTCGGCGCGGAGTGCTATGTCCGGATCACTAACTAGAGTGATTATGCCGTTGGGCCCGGGCATCTTAAGCTTCATGTACCCGTAATGGGGTATTGCGTGAAAGCGCGTGAATGCATCTCGCCCTAAGAGGGCATGATATCCTCTGTTGAAGGGGGCCACCTAGAAGGTTATTTCTTCGGACCCAATAGCTCTCCGGCGTGCCGAATACCACGTCGAGTGTGATTTTTCCCGCACACCGTGCCTCCCGATTGGGAATGATTCCTCAGAAGGTCGTGCTGCTTTGCTCAATGCGGCTCCTGTCTATTTCCATCTTTTGTATTGTATCCTCATAGATGAGGTTTAGTCCGCTGACGCCGTCCATGAGAACCTTGGTGAGCCGAAAGCCATCCATAATTGGGCTGAGGACCAAGGCGACTGGTGCTTGGACTGTCCTGTGTTTTGGTTTGTCACTAGCGTTAAAGGTTATCGCTGTGTCATTCCAGGGGTTTATTGTTGCGATCTGGCAGACTTCGGCGATTTTGCGGAGTGCCCTTTTGCGCCTATTATTTGAAGTGAATGTCTCAAAGACTATCAGTACTCTGGGTTCATCGTCTTCTGGAGGGTGTTGCTCCGGGATGTCCTTGGTGAGGATGTCCTCGCCGTTTTTGGCTACCTGCTGGAGTATCCAACATGCTCTAAGGCTGTGGGTTGGTATAGTATCCGGTGTGGTGTGTATTTTGCAGGGGCCATCAAGCCATCCCTCTATAACGGTTCCGCGCCACGTAATGGGTTTGTATTTCTTGGCTATTGGTCTGGGCGCGTTACAGGGGTGCACCCTTTTTGCTTAGACCAGTGGTTGAGTTGGGGCCGATAGCTCCCAAACTATGTGATCTCTCCAGGCGCTCTCCATTGCGCTGTACTTTGGTACAATAGTTGCCAAGTCAGCGAATTGTAGTATGCGGCAACGATTAATGGCGTTGAGGAGTCCTTCGCTCGTGCAGTTATTGCGGAACGCTGATATCGCGTCCTCGTCGCGGCAATCCTTGACAAGTAGAAATCTGGCCCAGAAGTGGTGGACCGTTTCTTGAGACTGCTGTTTTGTGCTCGTGAGAGCACTTATGTCTGGGTGGGTGGGTGGAATTGGATCTGAACCCTGACCCGATTGATGATCTGGAGTCTGAGGTTTTTTCAGACTGAACAGTCCGGGCTCCAGAGTGTCTTCTGATTTTGGAAGCCTACCGTCCGACTCTAAGTTTGGAGGGCAAGGTGTGTCCTTCTGCCTGTAGGTGTCCGGCTTCTCGAGGTCAGAGATCCGAACATAATTCATCCTCAATATAGAGGAAGGGTTATCTTGCTCCTCGACTACCGCTATCTGGTGGGTGATCGGTGGAGAATTAACCTCTCTCTGGTCGGGTTTAAGCCCAATCCGATCGTAGTCTGTAGCAACTCCCAAGGCAGTAATACGATCTAGGAGTTCATTCAAAGACGATAACTCCGCCGGATCCATCCGTTTGGCATATTCAGAATCAACACAGATGTGTTTTTCAATGACTCGAGAGGTCATCCTCGCCGCCTTAGAGGCTGAGTGGGCGATCATGGTAAAATCGCCCAGCCGGAGGGTTTGGCCCGAGGCGAGAGCTCCTCCAGAGGTAATATTTTCCTTGACGATAAATCGAGCCATCAACTTCTGCAACGACGGCACAGTGGAACTCTCAATGAAAGCACCAATGTCGGTGTCAAAACCGGCGGATCTCGGGTAGGGGGTCCCGAATTGTGCATCTAAGGTTAATGCTAACAGGAGACAGGGGACACGATATTTACCCAGGTTCGGGCCCTCTCTATGGAGGTAATACCCTACTTCCTTCTTGATTGATCTTGAAGAATATGAGTGTTACAAGAGTTGATCTACTACGAGATCGTAATGGCTAAACCCTAGAAATCTAGCCTGTATGACTATGGTCTTGAGTATCCTCTATCCATACTAAGTCCTCCGGTTTATATAGACATCGGGGGGATCTAGGGTTACATAGAGTCGGTTACATAATATGGAATCTTCATATGTTATTCGCCGAGCTTGCCTTTCACGCCAAGGAGAGTCCCATCCGAACACGGGCACCATCTTCGGTCTTCATATCTTCACAGCCCATCAGTCTGGCCCATACATAACAGGCCGGACGCCCGAGGACCCCTTAGTCTAGGACTCCCTCACCGGCACTGAGTCTAAACCCCCCCGGACACTCCGGACCCTGGGCCAATGACTTAGAAAATTTTCAAAATCCAGATTCCACAATGGGTTAAGGTTCAGATTCAAGCCACCCCACCGACCACAATCAATACTCTCCAAGCAATTTCGGTCCCCCGGATATATGTGATTTAATGTATATACGACAGCAACCTCTGGAAACAGTCCATCACTTTTGGGCTAGATTCCCACTTGTTAAAAACAAGATCAAAGATGAGCGCGGCCGCAATCTGTGACCGAGCGGCAAAGGCAGCCCAAATGGCCATTGTTGCTTCTCAGGTGGCGGCAGCAACATCTGCATCGGGGATAGCAACTGGCGAGAGCGGCATGACAGCTGTCCATTCCGTAGCTGCGGCCTTAGCCCTGATGGAGGCCACCCACGACCATGTCAAGGCCGCCCACGCCCAGCTCCTGGCGGTCACCGCACAAATCGAACGAAGCTTCTTCGACAATGGTCGGCAACCCACGGCCGAAGAGCTGGCAATCGCCGAGAGCGTTCGAGTAGCCGTCCGTTCCTCCGCCGCATACCTTGCGACGACGGAGCCCGTCCAAGCACGATCGTGTCCACCCACGCCCAGCTTGTGGCGGCCTTTTCCAAAGAGATGGTGGACGCAGATGGTGAGATGCTTGCCGAGTATGGTGCGATGGATGCCATGGAGCCCCTTCCCCAGGAGACCGTCAGGCGTGAGCTGGACATGGAGGCGGTGGCGGAGATCAACGAGCACCAGCCATAATAGTACTCTTTGTTTTGTTTAATTAAGAGCGTCGGTATTTAATTTGTTAGAGTAATGTTTAGGTCAGCTAGCTCTGTTTAATTGCTGAACTTGCTCGATTAAGAAGTGTGGGTGTGCTGTAGTCTCCTTTGTGTACCCAAATTATGCAATGACGTGGATGACCACTGTAACCATGGAAATTCAAACCAAAACTTTTGAAGTTCAAACTCATCACACACGAGTCAAGCTATCTGAATCGTTTGTGATGTCCACATATCGTACACAGTTCTGAATAAGGGGCCATGTCTGATGACACTTTGCGCGCCAGTTTTTTTCGCTGAAGCAATTCCAAATTTTCGGCTTTCGCGGAAATATCTAACTCCCCGCCCCTCCCCCTACCAAAAGCCACATTTCCCCTCTTTTCACCTTCCTTTCCAAGTTGAAACCTTCACTCCTTGCTTGCAGCGCCGCCTCCTCGTTGGCGACCCTCCTTCATGCTGCTCGGCCTCCTCTATCCAGGCAGGTAATCCACTCCCGACCCCCATCCTCCTCATCCTTCCACATCCCACATGCCCCGACCGCTGGCGCGAGCACGACACCTTCCACCCAACTCACCGACCCCTCCACCAAATAAGCGGCGGCCTAAGCCATGGTGCACGCAATATAGCCAGGACCTCAAGGAGCATTCGGCAGCGGAGAAGCAAATCGCGGCCGCACGTGCGGATGAGGTCGCGATGGCTGCCATTCGTGTCGACCCCCAGATCTTGAAGGAGCACCTTGCCATTTGCTAGCTACACCAGTTAAGCATGCTCGGTTTACCCATTGCATGTGCTGCTCCTGCCTTTCCTTCACAAATTCTAGTGAATTGTGCTATCTAATTTTACCTTGAAATCTGTTGCTCTAGTGTATATGTTCTATATGTTGTGCAGTGTGGTGCTCACTTATTAACTGTTTCGTTAATTAGTTGTCGTCTTCAGTTAACTGTTTGGTTCAATTCTGCAAATGTGATGTTCAATTCTTCAGGATGCAATTTTGTATTGTCTTCCGTGCGAGAAATAAATTGAATTTATCTTTACAAAATTCTAGGTGCATTCTGTTATTGTATACCATGTGAGGAATAAATTGAATTTGGCTGTAGTAAATACATGATAAACAAATACAATAGCTAAAATTGGTTGTAGTTAATTGTTTGGTTAATTGTCTGATCTTCTATTAGGAGTATGTTATATTGTGCAATGTGGTGCTTAGTTAATGTTTGGTTCATTTCTTGTGGTGTTTAGTTAACTGCTTGGTTCAATTCTGCAATGCAATGTCCAATTGTCGTGGGTAGAATTTTGTATTGTTGTGCATGTGAGGAATAAATCAAATTTGGTTGCACTTAATACATGAGAAACATATACAAGTGCTATATTTCCTAGTTCTTAATCATGCTTGGTTTGGGTAAATGGTTTTCCGGTGTGGCTTGAATTAATCTGATGAATCCGCAATGTGCTTATTTTTCATCAACATATTTTACTGATAGCATGCGAACCCTTACTTAACCTAATGACTAACTACCTTATATGTGTTGCAGGGAAACAATGGGAAGCACTGAGGTTTAAAATCGAGGTTAGCACGTGCATGGTCTGTTCTCTAATAGCACATTATTGTGCAATTGCAGGAACCATTCTAATGTTTAGGTTTTTAACAATTTGGTTTTGCACATGTTGGTCCTACTGTGAGAGGTTTTGACCCACTGTTCCACCCTTTTTGCATATGGGGAAATAAGTTGTCCATGAATATCAATCAAATCAAGAAACTCAGAAAGATTGTTAGGATAAAGAAATTATCGACAAAAAACAACAAGATCTTTGTCTGCATAATGAAGAAGACATCAGTTCACTACGAGACAGTACTAACTATTATACCTTGCCTTTTTTATTCCTTTGCCCCATTTTCAATACAGAGAAGATATTTATGCACATCCTTGTTTTCAGGCCTTTCCAAAGAAGTTCACTGATGATTACCTCTCAAACCACCTCTATTGTTAGGAGGCGAGGAAGGTTTTCATAGAACACCCACGGTTCAATATTGAAGTGTTCCTAAAGAGGACGAAGGACGGACGGTCAATCATTCACAAGCACTGGCCTAAAGTTGTAAAGACCTTCAACATGAATGAAGGCTCAATATTCGCCTTCCGCTTCAGCAGTTTTCCAGATGAGATGCATCTGTCTATATACCGTATATGATGCTAATTTCGAAAGGTTCTACATGTTGCATGTGGAACTTGCTGCTAGTGTAGTTGTGTAATGGGGTAGCTGAGTGCTGAAGCTATATCATGTTGTACTCTGATGTATTTCAATTATGAAATTCTACTTCCTTAATATGTAAATGAAATATATTGTGTGCTTAATATGAAATGTCAATTAGATCAATAAATGGATTATGAATAATCGGATAATTAGCCTGCTAATGGTGAATTTGCCTGCTAATTGGGTTTTGCTATTGCAAACAGTTGTTGAAATGATACCATGGGCGATGACCTCAGGCAACGCACACAGTTTCTAGGAATAAACCATGTTGGATCAATGAACAATCACAAACGACTTTCTCTTGAAAACTGTGATAGGTGGGAACCCGATGAATGAGTTCACGCCTGAGGGTGGCCCGATCTTCACGTCGTAGGATCGAATTGGGAGGGATAACTAGCTGCAAGCAGCCGGGATAACTAGCTTTATACTTGCTAAGGTCGGATGCAACCCGTACGTTGGGGATGGCTGACCGAAGCTACAAGAACTCTGACCCGCTGTCCGAACAATTACAGAACCACAAACCGGGACTAATCCACACAAAATGGCCGGAACCGTAGAGCACGAACTAGAGGGAACCAGAGGCCCCTTCTCGCGAATCCGAATGAACTCAGAAGAGCAAAGGTAGCAAGATCTCTCGGATCTCTCTAGCAGTCTTGTTGCATAAGCTTGTAGCTGAATGGTTTGACAAAAGGTTTTTTAGAGGATGGGGGAGATGGGGTTTTATAGCAGGGACAACCCCGCTTGGCTAGGTGTGAAAATGGTTCCAAAAGTAAACAAGTTTGCATGGCTTTCTTGGGAGAATAAGCAGTCAATTTTGGGAGTTGTTGGAGAGCTCCTCAAAAATTCGCGAAGCCTTGATAGCCTGGACACCTTCCACGAGAATGACTACAACTTTTGACTCACAACTCCAAATGGTGTGAGGTTTTTTGCATTGAAAAGATAATTTGATGTAGCTTCTGCTGATGTACCCATATAGCTCCGTCTCTCTACCACATGGGTGTGGCACACCAAAACATCAGAGGTAAAAACTGACAACATCAGCTTCACTTGAAACTTGTTTCCTCCAAACTTGTTCCTCCAAACCGGTTGCTTCAAGAGCTCGTAGGTTGTTGGGTTTCTTCCATGTGATACCTAAGTTCAACCAACAACAATGGAGATGAAAGAGCAGCCATGTGTTCAAGATTGTGATCTGAACATAAGTTAGCGTTCACCTAGCCATGTGTTTGCTTGATTCGGCTTAGTATTTCTTTCCAACTAAATTTTGCACTTTTCTGAAATGTCGTGTATGATGTACCCATGTGCTCATCAAAGTGTTTGCGTTAGGCCAACTTGCGCAAACGTTTACCACATAAAAACTGTGTGTGATGGACAGCCTTTGCCACACAGTTTCTTCTACGGACCGTGTGTGATAGATTCAATAACGCAAACGATTTAACGAGAAAAATTGTGTGTGATGTACCTATGAACGGAAACGTTTTCCTTGGAGCGACTATGTGGGATGTGCATACGAATGGAAACGTTTATCGAGGACTGATTGTGTGGGATGTACTTACGACCGGAAACAATTTCTCTGTATAATTGTATTTTTTTAGCTCTATTGTACGTATTTCCGTATTTGAGCGCTCGCCGGTCGCACACGACCTCATTTTGCCGAACATGGGTGCCAGGAGGGCATATCCCCGACGGTATCTGGGTCGAGTGGGAAGGACCCCCCTATCGCCCACACTCACTTGGCGACGGTTCCAAATGTCGTCGCAGAAAGGGGTTAAAACCGTTTGTTTAGGACCGACGCGCACCAGTGGGCAAATGGCAAATAATGTAAATTGCGAGGAGATGAGATTTGTGATTAGGAACCTGGTAGATGTCGATGATGTCTCCTCGCAATGGTGCCAGAAATTGGCGAGTTGTCGGGAAGCTATCTTGACTCTATCCTCCCCGGCAACGGCGCCAGAAATTCCTTTTGATGTCTGCTAGACTACGTCGGTATTTCCCCAAACAGGAAGGGATGATGCAGCACAGCGACGGTAGGTATTTCCCTCAGTGATGAGACCAAGGTTATCAAACCAGTAGGAGAACAAAGCAACACTATGTAAACAACACATGCACACAAATAACAAATACTCGCAACCCGACGTGTTAAAGGGGTTGTCAATCCCTTTCGGGTAACGGCGCCAAAAATTGGCAAACGGACGCGCTAAAAATATGATAGGTGAGATAGATAGATCTCGGATAAAATAAATTGCAGCAAGGTACTTTTGTATTTTTGGTTTAATAGATCTAAAAATAAAAGAAAAGGAAAATAGATCGCAATGGAAAATATATTTAGGAAGAGACCCAGGGGCCGTACTTTTCACTAGTGGCTTCTCTCGAGAAAAATAGCAAACGGTGGGTGAACAAATTACTGTTGGGAAATTGATAGAACTTAAAATAATCATGAACATATCCATCCAATGATCATTATATAGGCATCACATCCAATATTAGTAGACCGACTCCTGCCTGCATCTACTACTATTACTCCACACATTGACCGCTATCCAGCATGCATCTAGTGTATTAAGTTCATGAAGAAATGGAGTAATGCAATAAGAACGATGACATGATGTAGACAAGATCTTTTTATGTAGAAATAGACCCAATCTTGTTATCCTTAATTGCAATGATACATACGTGTCGATTTCCCTTCTGTCACTGGGATCAAGCACCGTAAGATCGAACCCATCACAAAGAACCTCTTCCCATTGCAAGATAAATAGATCAAGTTGGCCAAACAAAACCCAAATATCGGAGAAGAAATACGAGGCTATAATCAATCATGCATATAAGAGATCAAAGAAGACTCAAATAACTTTCATGGATAAAAATAGATAGATCTGATCATAAACTCAAAGTTAATCAGATCCCAACAAACACATCGCAAAAGAATTACATCATTTGGATCTCCAAGAGACCATTGTATTGAGAATCAAACGAGAGAGAGAGGAAGCCATCTAGCTACTAACTATGGAACCGAAGGTCTACAAAGAACTACTCACGAATCATCGGAGAGGCACCAATGGACATGCTCTGTGATGGTGTCTAGATTAGATCTGGTTTTTCTGGAACTTTGCGGTGGCTGGAATTGATTTTCATCGACTCCCCTAGGGTTTCTGGAATATTAGGGTATTTATATAGTAAAGAGGCAGTCCAGGGGCACCCGAGGTGGGCACAACCCACCAGGGCACCCCTGGGCCTCCAAGCGTGCCCTGGTGGGTTGTGCTCCCCTCAAAGCACCCCCAGGCACTTCTCCGGCCCATTGGATGTCTTCTGGTCCAAAAAAATTCACAAAAAGTCTCGCTGCATTTGGACTCTATTTGATGTTGATTACCTACGATGTAAAAAACATGCAAAAAATAGCAACTGGCACTTGGTACTATGTCAATAGGTTAGTACCAAAAAATGATATAAGATGACTATAAAATTATTATAAAACATCCAAGAATGATAATATAACAGCATGGAACAATAAAAATATAGATACATTGGAGACGTATCAGAGCGCCACAAGCCAAAATTGAGCGACTCCACGATGAGCGACAAGAAAAACTTAGTGCTTTTAGCCACCAAACCAGACATGAGGGATGTGGGTGAGAGCCCATCGAGTGTTCTTCACTTTGTACTTGTGGGCAAAGATGAAGCGGTGAGGACTAATACCTCATGACATCTACCTTTGGTGTTGTCTTGTTTATTGCAGGAATTCAAGGATGTATTTCCCAATGAGCTACCTCCCGAACTTCCTCCACTCTGTGGAATCGAACACCAAATCGATCTCATCCCCGGCGCACCTCTACCGAACAAGGCACCATACCACGTCAACCCCGACGAGACCAAAGAAATCTGTCGCCAAGTATAACATCTCATAGAGAATGGGTATGTACGCGAGAGCTTAAGTCCATGTGTCGTTCCGGTTATTCTCCTGCATAAGAGAGATGGTAGTTATCGCATGTGTTTGATTGTTGTCCAATAAATGCTATCATCGTTCGTTATAGACACCCCATTCCATGCCTTGATGATATGCTAGATGAGCTTAGTGGAGCCACCATTTTCTAAAAAAATGATCTTAAAATTGGCTACTATCAAATTCGCATTCAAGAGGGGATGAATGGAAATCATCTTTCAAAACCAAATTTGGCTGATATGAATGGTTAGTTATGCCTATGGGCTTATCTAAAGCACCTAGCACTTTCATGCGTGTGCTGTATTATGTTCTTCGCAAATACATTGGCATATGTGTTGTGATATATTTTGACGATATACTTGTGTTTAGTCAATCTCTTGAGGATCATGTCATACATCTTAGGGACGTATTGCAAGTTCTTAGAAATGAGCGTCTTTAGGCGAATATGGGAAATGCACTTTTGGTGTTGACAAGCTTGTTTTCTTAGGATTTATTGTGTCTTCTAAGGGTGTTAATGTTGATCAGACTAAAATTGATGCTATTAAAACTTTGCCACAACCAACCAATTTGCAACAAATGCGTAGCTTCCTTGGCCTAGCCGGTTTTTATCATCGATTTTTTAAGGACTTTAGCACTATTGCATCACCATTACACGCATTGATTAAGAAGAATACGGTATTTGTTTGGGGACCTTCCCAAGATACCGCATTTCTTGAGCTTAAGAATTTGCTTACCCATGCTCCATTGCTTGCATTACCCAACTTTGATAAAACGTTTGAAGTGCATTGCAAAGTGATGTCGCTTGAACTACGTTGGTATTTCCCCAAAGAGGAAGGGATGATGCAGCACAGCTACGGTAGGTATTTCCCTCAATTATGAAACCAAGGTATCAATCTAGTAGGAGAACCAAGCAACACTATGTATACGGTACCTACACACAAAGAAAAAAATACTTGCAACCCGACGCTTATGAGGGGTTGTCAATCCCTCTTACAGGTAACGGCGTAGGAAATTGTCCAGATGATGGGATAAAATTGTGATAGATTGGATAAATAGATCTCAAATAAAAGATTCAAATAAAATATGCAGCAAAGTATTTTTGGGTTTTTGGAATGATAGATCTGAAAATAAAAGCAAATAAAAATAGATATCAAAGGCAAATAATAGACCGAAAAGCAAATATGATAAAGAATAGACCCCAGGCGCGTAGATTTCACTAGCGGCTTCTCTCAAGAAATAGCACATGGTGGGTAAACAAATTACTATTGGGCAATTGATAGAACCTCAAATAATTATGACGATATCCAGGTAATGATCATTATATAGGCATCATGTCCAAGATTAGTAGACCGACTCCTGCCTGCATCTACTACTATTACTCCACACATCGACCGCTATCCAGCACGCATCTAGTGTATTGTGTTCATGGAGAAATGGAGTAATGCAATAAGAATAATGACATGATGTATACAAGATCTATTCATGTAGGAATAGACCCCATCTTGTTATCCTTAATGGCAACGATCAATACGTGTCTTGTTGCCCCTTCTGTCACAAGGAAAGAACACTACACGACTGAACCCATCACAAAGCACCTCTTCCCATGGCAAGAAAAATCAATCTAGTTGGCCTAACTGAACCAAAGATTCAAAGAAGAAATACGAGGCTATAAATAATCATGCATATAAGAGATCAAAACTCAAATAACTTTCATGGATAAAATAGATCTAATCATAAACTCAAAGTTCATCAGATCCCAATAAACACATCGCAAAAAGAGTTACATCAAATAGATCTCCAAGAGACCATTCTATTGAGAATCAAAAGAGAGAGATGAAGCCATCGAGCTACTGCCTACGAACCCATAGGTCTACAATGAACTACTCACGCATCATCGAAGAGGCACCAATGAGGATGATGAACCCCTCCGTGAGGGTGTCTAGATTGGATCTCATGGTTCTAGAACTTGTGGCAGCTGGAATTGTGTTTCGTCGACTCCCATAGGGTTTTTGGAATATTTGGGTATTGATAGGGCGAAGAGGTGGTGCGGGAGGCCACCAAGGTGGGCACAACCCACCAGGGCACGTCTGGGCCTCTAGGCGTGCCCAGGTGGGTTGGGCCCCCCTTGGGGCACCCGTCTGGCACTTCTTTGGCCCATGTTGTTCCTTCTGGTCCAGAAAAATTCTCCAAAAAGTTTCGCTGCGTTTGGACTCCGTTTGGTATAGATTTTCTGCAATATAAAAAACAAGCAAAAAAACAACAAGTGGCACTGGGCACTATGTCAATAGGTTAGTCCCAAAAAATGATATAAAGTTGCCATGAAATGATTGTAAAACATCCAAGAATGATAATACAACAGGATGGAACAGTAAAAAATTATAGATACGTTGGAGACATATCAGCATCCCCAAGCCTAATTCCCGCTCGTCCTTGAGTAGGTAAATGATAAAAACAGAATTTTTGATGTGGAATGCTGCCTAACATGTTAATCACATATTCTTTTGTTTTGTAGCATGGACATATGGACTTTTATATGGTTCAAAGCAATAGTCTAGTTTTGACATGAAGATTTCAATACTCAAGCATATCAACAAGCAACCATGTCTTTCAAAATATCAATGCTAAAGCAAGTTATCCCTTGCCCATCATGCTCAATGATTTATCCATTCATGGAACATACTCGCATATTAGCTACATCCAATGCTCAAGTATGATCATAGTGCCCCTTAGTCGGTGCTTTATAAGAGAAGATGGAGACTCAAGTAAAAATAAAAATCGCATAAAGCAAATAGAAAGGCCCTTCGTAGAGGGAAGTAGGGATTTGTAGAGGTGCGAGAGCTCAAAGCTTAAACTGAAGATAAAAAAATTGAGAGGCATACTTTTCCCGTCAATGAAAATGATCGAGTAATTCCCAACACTTT